>NC_056726.1:762616922-762891922 GCF_019279795.1 Protopterus annectens | reverse complement strand
TGAATCTGTGGACAGGTTTACTGGGCTGTGTAAAGTAGGGCTCACTAGTGTTGGATTAAAGTACTTTAATAATGTTGTAGGTGGAAAACTGTTCAATGGGTGCATTTCATGTACAATTTGAATGGAGCGGCTTGATGTGTAAGATCTGTATAGGCATGTGTTTCTGTTTCTGATGTCTGCACAGCCAAAGTACATAATTACTCGTGCATTCCTCGGACGAAAGCCTGGGGTCATTCTTGGTGTTGCCAAACAAACTTGTGGTTATGTGTGTGAAAGGGTGAGTGTGGGAGTTGAGTGAGTGTGGTTTGTGAGTTGAGTGAGTGTGGTTTGTGAGTTGAGTGAGTGTGGTGTGTGAGTTGAGTGAGTGTGGTGTGTGAGTTGAGTGAGTGTGGTGTGTGAGTTGAGTGAGTGTGGTGTGTGAGTTGAGTGAGTGTGGTGTGTGAGTTGAGTGAGTGTGGTGCGTGAGTTGAGTGAGTGTGGTGCGTGAGTTGAGTGAGTGTGGTGCGTGAGTTGAGTGAGTGTGGTGCGTGAGTTGAGTGAGTGTGGTGCGTGAGTTGAGTGAGTGTGGGGGGTGAGTGTGGGGGTGGTGAGTGAGTGTGGTGGGTGAGCGAGTGTGGTGGGTGAGCGAGTGTAGGTGGGTGGTGAGTGAGTGTAGTGAGTGAGTGTAGGTGGGTGGTGAGTGAGTGTAGTGAGTGAGTGTAGGTGGGTGGTGAGTGAGTGAGGGTGGTGAGTGAGCGGTTGAGTGTGGGTGAGCGGTTGAGTGTGGGTGAGCGGTTGAGTGTGGGTGAACGGTTGAGTGTGGGTGAGCGAGTTGGTGTGGGTGGGTGAGTTGAATGTGGGTGTGTGAGTTGAATGTTGGTGAATGAGTGAGGGTGGTGAGTGAGTGTGGGTGGGTGAGTGAGTGTGGTGAGTGTGTTGGGTGGTGAGTGAGTGTGGTGAGTGTGTTGGGTGGTGAGTGAGTGTGGGTGAGTGAATGTGGGTGAGTGAGTGAAGTGTGGTGGGTGAGTGTGGTGAGTGAGTGTGGGTGGGTGAGTGAGTTGAATGTGGGTGAGTGAGTGGGTGTGGTGGGTGAGTGAGTGTGGTGAGGGTGGTGAGTGAGTGTGGGTGACTGAATGTGGGTAAGTGAGGTGTGGTGGATGACGGTGAGTGTGTTGAGTGAGTGTGGGTGAACATGAGTGAGTGTGGTGAGTGAGGTGGGTGGTGAGTGAGGTGGGTGGTGAGTGAGGTGGGTGGTGAGTGAGTGTGAGTGAGTGTGAGTGTGAGTGAGTGTGAGTGAGTGTGAGTGAGTGTGAGTGAGTGTGGTGAGTGAATGAGTTGAGTGTGGTGAGTGAGTGTGGTGAAGTGAGTAGGTGAGTGTGGTGAAGTGAGTGGGTGAGTGTGGGTGAGTGAGTGAGTGTGGGTGAGTCTCATTTTTGGATGTAATTTCTAAATTTTGTAAACTTTGTTTTTGTATTGTCATATTGCTTTACATTGCCCTACCGATATGTGACAAAGTACGGGCAGAAGCACAGTAACAGCTGCAAAAACTAAGAGCATAAATTTGCAAAACCATGCGTTTACATTAATTGTATGTTTTTACATAAGAAGCAGATATCTGTCATAATTAATCGACAACACTACATCAGATTACAAGAAGTATGCAATACCGTATTTTTTTTTAAATTATGTCTTAAAAAAGCATGTTGGTGCTGTCATGCGAGTCTGTGAAATATTTCATGTTTATAGTGTGCCATTTGTTAGCTATTTAACCAAACGGGAAGGAAAAATAAGTGGGAGTTTGATGCTTTGCAAAACAGTGATTATTCCCAGTGCTACGGAGCTTGGTTCTAAATTTGACAGGATGAGTGCAACAAAAAAGTGTCCCACTGTAAGGAGGGAAAGGCTGACAAGAAAACAGTACATTACTCTGGTCACCTGCTGTGAGCTGTCAATCACATGCAGATAATGGGTCAAATTACCCTTAGCTCTTTGACAGCTAGGGAAGGTAGGTGTGAAGTGGGAGGGGAGATGCCTTGAAGAACTAGATTTCAGTCTTCACAAAAGAAAGCAAGTTAGCATTTCTAAGAAACAAAAGCAATAAAATGCACTTTTGAGTTCCATTCTGTAGCATTTGCACTGCTTGTGTTTGAAGTAGTCATTGAAAAAGGATGACATTTTAACCAAAAGTAGGGGACTTTAAGACAGCAGTGAATGCCTGTTAAGTCAATGAAGTGACAGCAGCTTAAAGGAAAATGTGGCAGATCTGATGCAATTTTTTGGAGACAAACAATGCATTCTGGGATACTTAGAGGCAGAGTAAACAGTCTGAATTATTTCAAAATGCCAGCCCCCATGTGGTCAGAGTCAGAAATTGCATATAAAAATATCTAAAAAGCTCTAAATAGTCCCAGAGTGCTGTTAAAATGTAGGAAACACCAAACCATGATGAAATAAATATGTTTTTTGAGTCTGACGGTGCGGTTGTCCTTTAAAGGAACTGATGCTTATATTTGCAGAGATGATAATGAACATTGAATAGTGTTATCCTTCCCAGAAGCAAAAACAGAAGATGTGACAAGTCTTGGAACACCTTAATGTAAGGATGTATGGATCTGTTTTTATTCATGTTGGTACAAATGATGTTACCCGCAAGGATTCTCTGACTGTTAGTAGGGAACTGACGGCCCTCTTAGATAGTATAGCTTGTACTGGTGTTGGGACGTATTTTTGACAAATCACCTGTAGAAAGGATAGGTCACTGTGAATGAAAAGATTTTTTGGGTAAATGCCTACAAGGAAAAAAAATGTCCTGTTTTAAAAAAATGGAAATGTGTAGAGCATCTAAGCCTTGTCTTGGGTCACACACGTGTTCAGACAGGATGGTGTGTATTTATCAAGATCAGAGAAGAGAATTTTTGCAGCAGATATTTTGCAATATTTGACAAACACTAGGCAGGATTTTTGCCGGTCAAAAATTTAACAGTTCACAAATAGCGACATTTGATGCATCTCTGATGGTTGTTAATGCTAGGAGCATTAATAATAAAGTTTTTTTTATTGGCAAATTTGCTATGTTCCCACAAGATTGATGTTATTGTTTGTGAAACATGGTTAAAGAACAATGACTGGAAACCAGTTCTGTCAGGGTATAAATGTTTTTACTGTAACAGACATTCTAACAAAAAATCAGGTGGAGGTGTTATGATGGGGATTAAAGATAGCGATGAGACCTGTGATTGTTACATGTTCAGCTATAACACCAGTACTATAGACTGTGTAACTGACAATGAAGACAGCCCTGGAACATATAGTTGTTGACATGTATAGACCACCAAAGTCAAATGCAGATGACCTAGAGGAATTCATAAACTTCTTGCATGAAACACAGAAGAGAAGAATAATATTAGCTGGGGACTTAAGTTTACCAGAAATAGACTGGAATAATATTGATTCAACAACATTAGTAAGGAAATTATTCACAGCATATATTCAGGAACAACAATTGCTTCAGATTGTAAAAAAAAAAAAAAAAAAAAACCTACCAGGGGGTCAAACATACTAAACATTTATTTAACATTGATCTACTGTTGTTAAACGTTCCATTCATCACTGATGGGTTTGGTTCTGAGCTCTCGGAACCGAGTCGGCCTTTTACCAAGCTCACACCAGCCAAAAAAACTCTCGAGCTAAGTCTGTACCCAGAATGCCCTTCTCTCTGTTACCTCAGATCTAGTTTGCTGCGTAGCCATAAAGCCACGTTTCAGCCGAGCTCTCAGCTAAGGGGAACTTTATTTGATATTTGTGCGGAAAATTTATGATATCTTCATATTTTATTGAGCGAATAGTATTTCTGGTGTGTTTTCTTCTGTCTAACTCTTTGAACTGTGTTTGACTTTTGTTCTAGTTGGATTATGCGGTTGGCCTGTGGTGCCTTTCTATCAAGATGTCTGATAAGAAGGGGTACTTCAGGTTTTAAGCATTGTGCTTCGTATAATGGCAATTTACCTATTAGTGATTCTCATGATGACTGTGTATAATGTTTGGGAGTGCCCCACCTTTCGGTGCAGCCTCCGTGTGACATTTGTCAGAGTTTCAGTCAACGCAGTCTTAATGACCACAAAAATAAACTGATTCTGAAAGGGTTACTCAAGTCTCCCTTCTCAGAGGCCATTTCTGCGATGGAGGTCTCAACCCCTCCTACTAAAGACAAAAAGAGATCCCACTCTGTTCCCTTTTCACCATTGTGTGATGACATGCCTGGGAAATCAAAGGTCCCAAAGTTGTCTTCGGAGCATAAATCTGCCGCTATGGCTCCGTCTTCCTCAGCTCCGAGCATCTCAAAACCTTCGATACTGGCACCAGTTTTGGCACTGATTATAGACCTTACTATGCCTATTTCGACCGTGGCCTCTTCGACTTCAACTTTGACTACTTCGTTAGTTACCATTTTGGAACAGACCTTTTTAGCTCAGAGTGCCACTTTGGCACTGAGCGTTGTACCGACTTCACTGGATTTGACCCCCTTTACTTCTGGTCTCGAAACTAGAGACTTTGGTGCCAGAAGACCTTGCACCATGGACCCAATACTCCCTTCTGTAGATCCGTTTCTGGGCCAAGCATATAGCCCCTTCATTGAACGTCCTAACTCCCCGTCAAGAGTATCCACTATATCCACCAGGAGCCTGTGGGAACACGACATGGTGCATCTTGTGGACCAGCTGTTGTTAGGCAGGGGGATCCCCACATTTTCTAAGACCCATCCACCTGCAGGACTTGGGTTGACTCATCCACGGACTCCATCTTACACTCCTCCTTCGGCCATCTCAGTCCCGAAGCCTTCTGCTCAGACATCCTTCTTGGACCCCATCACCTTGGTGCCTACAGTGCATCTCACTCTGGCTCCGAGTTTGCTCCTTTGGTCTTCGTTCCTGCTGGAACTGGTCCTGCCTCAATCTGAGGATTGGGAGACGGGCCCTTCGGCCCGAAGCATGAAGCCGTCTTTCTCCTCAGTTCAATCCTCCTCACCGATAGCCGCATCTGCACCGATCCTGCTTCAGCTCCACCCGTGGGGGCAGGTTTGTTGGAGTGGGGTGTGACCCCGGTCCCAAGGTTGTCTTTCTCAGTTCTGGGCTCCCATCCCTCTTCGGGCGGGCCTGTCTTCCACGCAATGGAGAGGGTTCTTGCTTCTGGCAGCACTCCTATGATGTTAGAACCCAAGTTTTCACCTCCTGAGCTATAGCGGTCACAGAACAATCCCTGGGACACCGGACAGAGAGGCTGCAGGACACACCTGTTCAGGGTACCCGCTCTTCCGAGTCCTCCTTAGAGACCCCCACTGAGGAGCCCCTTCAAAAGAGGACGTGCAAGAGGAAGCACATGGACTCAACCGAGGAGTCTTTAACTGAAGACACAGATTACAATGATGGTGAAAGATCCCTGCGATCACCTCCTGAATGTTAAAGCAGAGAGGTGATTGGAAGCCCTCCAACCCTTCATTTGAGGAGTCTGTGTTCCTGCAGACTTTCCGCGCCAGGCCTTCTACCTCATGGGTGACCACACCTGCCAACGAGCTCATCCAGCTCATAGGGCAGCGTGCTTGGAAGACCCTTGATTCCATTGAGGCGATCCCTCAGTGACCAGACAAAATTCTTTCCCCACCTGAGGAGAACCCGCATTGGTCCAAAGGGTCACCAGTCAATGTTATAGTGGTTGTGGTGGCCACGAAAAAGGACTTGGCTGAGGAAAATCCCACTGTCCACCCACCCAACAGGGAGTCCTGGGTGGTGAACAGACTTGGGAAGAGTGTTTTTGCATCATGGACCTTTGCTATATGGTCACTGACTTATTTGGCACATTTTATGAGACTCCAGAGGGACTTGATCTCAGAACTCTCTGGGACGCTCGCAGGACAGTTGTCTGACATGATCAGGGACAAAGTGGTCTCGCAGCTCGCAACCCTGGAATCAGTATCCAACTCGTCCATGAGATTGCTTTCACATGCGACCGAAGGGGCGGTTGAAGCAGCAGGTTCTGCTATTGTCATGAGGCGTCATGCCTGGATGCGCATTTGTGACTTCACGGATCCCTTCAAGTCTTCCTTTCTGAATGCTCCCATCGAAGCTTCATCCTTTTTTGGCTCCAAAGTGAAGGACACGCTAGCCAGGTGCGAGCAAGATGGAAAGACCCCCTCTCTGCCTTAGGCTTACGGTTTTCCAACCCTCAACGTCCCTTCTCCAGGAATCAGAGGAGTGGAAAAATGTGGAACAAAAAATCTCAGGGTCCTTTTCGTGCTGCACGTGGTGATATCTCCAGGGGCAGAGGGGGTAACAATCCCGGAAGACTCCCCTATAGAGGCAGAGAGGGGGGTCCTCGTAACCAAGGCTCCAGGGATTCCTTCTCTGGACAGCCTTACCAGCGCTCCTGAGGAGCAGCCCGATTGCTTACCTCTGGAAGCAGTCGGGGTTGTTTCTCTCTGCACCAAGCTGCCTGGCAATCTATAACCACCGATCGTTGGGTGCAGAGTATCATCACCAGAGGGTACATCATTCCCCTTTCTTGTTAACCAAACCTTCCAAGAAAACTTCCTGACATTCTACCCAGTCAAAGGGAAGAAGCAGCTTCAGAGATTATAAAGATGTCTCAAAAAAAGTCTCATCCAAACAGTCCTACCAGACCAGCGCGGATCCAGATTTTACTCAAGATTCTTTTTTGTGCCAAAAAAGACAGGGGACTGGAGACCCATTTTGGATCTCAGCAGCTTAAACAAGTCTGTCACCCAAACCAAATTCCAGATGGTCACGGTTCAGTCCATTCTTCCCTTTTTAAAAGAAGGCGATTGGATGTGCTCATTAGATCTCCAGGATGCGTATTACCACATCAAGATGGACAAATGCTCCAGGAGTCTGCTTCGCTTCCAGCTAGGGGCCAGTCATCTTCAATTTCATGCCCTGCAGTTCGGTCTCTCTACAGCCTCCAGAGTCTTCACAAAATGCATGGCAATGGTCACAGCTCACTTGAAACTACAAGGATTCCGGGTGTTTCCATATCTGGACGACAGGCTCCTCACCGCCCCCACCGAGCATTTTCTGGTAGCACCACTGCATTATACTCTCTCTCTGGCAAAATTGTTGGGAATTGTGATACATTGGGAGAAATCAAGCCTTATTCCTACACAACAAGTAGAGTTCATTGGAGCAGTGTTCAATACTCAGTCCTGACTAGTTTCACTTCCAATTCACAGACTCCACTGATTGAGGCTTCAGCTCCGAGTGATACTCTCTCAAACAAAAGTCTCAGCAAGGGAAGTTTTTCAGGCCCTAGGCTCTATGGCAGCTTCAATCCCAATAGTGCCTCTAACAAAGCTACATATGCGGATCCTGCAATGGCTCCTCCTTTGTCAGTGGTTCCCAAACTGTCGTCCCCTTTGTTACCAGATTCGAATAACCTGCAAACAGGACCCCCTTTGGTGGATGAGGCCAGACATAGAACTTTGGAGTCACCCATTTCAGTCCCCTCAGCCCACAGCCATTGTGACCACAGATGCTTCCTTGACCAGGTAGGGCAGCCATTTCCAGGGAAAGACTGTCCAGGGCACATGGTCCACCTCAGAGGCTCACATGCATATCAATGTTCTGGAACTGATAGCTGTGCTGTTAGCATTACAGGCCTTTCATTCAGCTCTCCCTTTCGGGACAGTTGCAATTCAGACAGACAATATGTCCAAGAAGCAAGGAGGAACCAAGTCCTACCCACTATGTCGAGAAGCCATGAGAATTTGGCAGTAGGTGATAGCTTCCAACCGCTTTCTGATAGCAATGCATATCTCGGGGAGCTCCAAAGTGATTGCGGACAAACTCAGCAGATGCATCCTCATGCCTCACGAGTGGTCTCTCAATCCTGAGGTAGCAACAGAAATTTTCAGCCACTGGAGCCAGCCTTGCTGCAATCTTTTCGCCTCCCCATCGAACAACAAGTGCAGCAGCTATTTCGCCCTACTTCCCCCAGAGAGGGAGTCACTGAGGGACGCTTAAATCCACGATAGGCCCACAGGACTTCTTTACGCTTGTCCTCCCATCCCCGTGATTCCACAATTTCTAAAGAAAGCTCTTTGGTTTAGATGCAAGGTGATCCTCATAGCTTCCTTCTGGCCTCAACAAGTTTGGTTTCCCTTTCTTCAGCCTCACCTAGTATACCTGCCGTGGATTCTGGACCCTCTACCAGATCTGATTATTCACCCCCAAGGGTTGAGTCACCTAAATCTGTCCAGTCTCAAGCTGACAGCTTGGTTTCTCCACTTCCATTAGTCGCCAGGCAAGCTAATCTCTCCTCGCCTGTTTGAGACATCATTCAGGCCTCTCATAAACCATCCTCCAGAAGACTATATAAGGATAAATGGAAAAGGTTCTCCATCTGGTCCAAGGATAACATGCTAGACCTGTATTCGGCTTCAGTAACTGCCGTGCTTCAATACTTGGTTAGGTTTTTTGATAGTGGAGCTTCTACCCTTACCATACGAGTACATCTAGCTGCAATTTCCACAGTGGTATAGATGGCACCCCTCTTATCTCTTTATGCCTATGCAAGGCCTTTCTCAAGGGGACCTCTCATATCAGGCCTCCTGTCAGACAGCTTGTGGAACTATAGAATCTCACTTTAGTCCTTCAGTCTTTGACTCAAAAACCTTTTGAACCTGCTGCAAAGTGTGACCTAAAGTTTTTAACTTGGAAATCCTTGTTTTTGGTAGCCATCACGTCTGCCAGAAGGGTCTCTGAGCTGCAGGCATTGTGTATCAAGAGGCCCTATCTGGTCTTTCAAAAAGACAGAGTATCACGTCAGATGAATTCATCCTTCCTTCCCCAAAGTTGTTTCTGAATTCTCCATAAACCAGACCATTGATCTAGGAGTGTTCTTTCCAAATTTTGCCAATAGAGGAGAGTACTGCCTTCACTCCTTAGATGTACATAGGTAACTGAGATTTTACCTAGCAGGACCAAACCTATCTGTAAATCTGAACAATTTTCATCTCCTTTTCTGGACCCAGAATGGGAGAGGCTGTTTCCAAGGTTGCATTATCAAAATGGCTAAGTGGCTGCATACGTTTCAGCTATTCCCTCAGTAATGAACCTATGCCAAAAGTTAAAGCTCACTCCACTAGATCTATGACAACATCTGTAGCTTTTCATTCCAGGGCTCCCATGGATAACATCTGCACAGCAGCTACTTGGGTTAAGCCTCATACCTTTATCAGTCATTACAAATTGGACTTGGTCTCCAGAGGGAGAGCTGCCTTCGGCTCAGTGGTACTCAGGAATGTTCTTCCATAAGGGCCACCCATGGACCTCAAGGTAGCTTAGCTTGGGATTCTGTCCCATCAGTGATGAATGGAAAGAAGATTAACAATATCAGATAAAGAAGTTATGTCTTGCCATAACGTACCGTCTGTGTTGTTCATCTTCTTTCATTCATCACTTCCCACCCTCCTCCCCCCTCCAAAGGCTCCTGGGGAATGCTTTGAGTCTAAGTGGTGTCCTAGGGTATTTACACAGAAGTGGTCTCGGCTTTTACTTCTCTTTCTCTAGCAAACTCAATCTGAGATAACAGGGAGAAGGGTATTCTGGGTAGAGACTTGGCTCTAGACTATTTTGGCTGGCACGAGCTTGGTAAAAGGCCAACTCTGTTCCGAGGGCTCAGAACCGAACCTATCAGTGATGAATGAAAAAGATGAATAACACAGATGGAACTTTATGGCAAGACATAACTTCTTTTTTGTGTTCCCAAAGAAATTACTGTAACTTCAAGTCAAGTTTTACCACCACTGATGTGCTGTGATCGTGGTGTTGTAAAGGTTAATTTGTTGCTAGGTAATTCTGCCAAACTGAAATCTAAGCCAGTGCACAGAAGGTTAATTACAGATTATATGGAAGCAAAACAATCACTATGTAAAACTAACTGGAGTGAGGTGTTCAGTGGAAAAACTGCAGATGGAATGTGGAAAGTTTTGAAAGAGAAATTGAGTGCAAAAAATCAAAAAAGTTTAACATCAGGAAGATATATTTCCATAAGAACAAGATATCTGATTAAGGTGAGACAAAAAATATAAAAATAGAAGAGCGGTCAGCTACAACTTTGAAAAATGAAATAAACAAGCTGGACAAACAGATTAAGCATAGTGTGAGACAAGATCAAGAAAAGTTTGAAGAATATTTATATAAAAATATTGAGCATAATAGGAAACCTTTTTATAGATATATAAGATGTGGAAGGAGTAAAGGCACACAAATTGATAGTGTGTGCAAATTCTAAAGTTTATTCTCAGACACAACAGATGATAGATATATTTACAAAATCTTTTGCAAAACAGTTTGGCTCCATAAAAGGAGTGATAAGCTGACATCCAGATAACCCAATATACTAGAATTAAATTAGATTATATTGGAAAAGAACTGCACAAACTGGATCCAAACAAAGCACAGGGAGGAGATGTGATTAGTAACAGTAACCTGAGAAATGCTTCAGCAAGAACTTGCAGTACCACTATATGTATTATTCACTAGTTCATATAAATATAGGGAGAGTCCTCAAGATTGGAGACATGCACTTATTAAACCTGTCCTTAAAGGAAAGGGGGAGTAGGACAAACCCAGAGTCATGTAGACCCCTAAGTCTACTTTCATGTTGTGTAAAAATAATGGAGAAGGTAATATTGGATAAGTTATTATCAGAAATGGATAGGTTGGGACTTGGAATAATCAAACAACCCATGTAGAAAATTCTGTAGGAATGAGATGTGTACTAATTGGTTCTCTGACAGTAGCTGATGCTTGGAACAGACTACCAAATTACATTAAAGCAAGTAGTAGTTTAGATATTTTTAATAGCAGCCTGGATACTTATTATGGAAACAAGGTAAGCTAGAAGGGCATTAATGCCCATGCTTGAAATATTTGTATGTATGTATGCAACATGTGTGGTCCCTGAGCTGTGCCGTCCTTAAGATTGGTGTGGCTAGAGGCCTTTCACCTTTAGCAAGTTTCTGAGTGTCACTGTCCTCACTGGGCCTTTACAGTGTGTGGGCCCTGTGAAACTGATGAAGGATCAGCAGGGCTCATCAGTGCCATAGAGTTCTTCAGCATTGCCGGTCATCTCAATGGCAGGACTATATACTTCATCGTTAGTACCATCAATATCTGTTATGCTTTCAACATCAAAGTCTTTTTTGTCAGCGCCTTTGGCACCAATCTCTGGGTCAACTGTTCCTAAGCCTCAATGCTTAAGACTACGTTCCAGGGTTGATTATGGGGAGCATCTTCATCCCAACGTGAGTCCAGTTGAGTTATGTCCTCAGTCATACAGGGTCATTTCATTGGCTCAGAGGATAGCATCACTGCTGATTTCAGTGCTGTTGATGCAGGGTTCTCTGCATTTGGCCCTTGTCACCAGTATTTATATCAGCCTTTGCTAGAGACCCACATTTGTCTGCTACCTCAGCCTTTCACCATCTTTTTGGCCAGGAAAGTGGAATCATTGGCACACTGTTGGATGCTTCATTCACTTCTGAATGTGTTCAGTCTTCCAATCCTTGAGCTTTCTTCCTGGGTGATTCCTCCAGACAATAAAATGACATGACAGGTGGTCAAAACAGCATGGGGTTTGACGGCCATTCTGAAGAGTCCTGACTAGGTTCTCTGGCCTTCTAAGGACTAGACCTTTTTGTTGCAGTCTTCCCAGATAAACTCAGTTGTTACAGTGGCTGCCATTAAGACGGCTCCTGCACAACAGAGGTTGTCTCTTCATCCATCAGGTAAGGAGATACATGCATTGAACAAACTGTGAAAGTGCTGTGTGGCACAACTTATAATTAAGGGCATGGCATCCAGATCTAAGGAGATCGTAGTCTCACTATATTCAGTCCTGATTAGACCAATAATGCCTTTGGCATAGCTGACCAGGCACTTGCAACAGCTAGAGTGGCCACAGAGGTTCCTCACTAAAAGAATACAGGATGTAAAGAACATGCCCTGTGTGGACTGCCTCAAAGCCCTGTTCCTGTACTCTGTAGACTGCTGGGGAGGGACATAGTCTATACCTAACCTACAAGCATTCCCAGATCCAGCCCTGATGGACCTACTACACAGTTGCGAAACAAACAGGACTAGAATTACCTGATCTAAGGATCTAAACCTCATCTTTACAGTAAACAAAACATGTTGGAGGGACAGGTATGTGTCTCAGAGATTACCCCCCCTCCCCCAATTCATATGAAGCAGAGCTCTTTCCTAAGCCTATTCAAATGTAGCTTGGACCAATGGATGGGAAATGGCACCTGTGTTCCTTATGAACCAAAGCCATTCTAGTCCATGGGCATTTATAAATGGAAAAATTGGGGCACAAGTGATTAGACTTAAAAAGGCTCTAGGGCCATTAGCCTGGTAACCTCCTATGTTCAGTTTATTTCTATTATTCTTTCCATGACAACTTATTTGGGGATATATAAAACCCTATTCCACTAGAGCTGTTGTTTCTTCAGGAGCCTTATTCAAAGGCTTGGATTACAGACCCATTATGGAGGCATCTACCTGGTCTTTTGTTCACACATTTACTACACTACAAGATAGATGCCTTTTCCAGAGCTAGAACAGATTTTTCCAAAAACATTCAAGACTACTGGACTTCAGCTGTATTTATTCAAGCACTGCCCCCTTCCTCCTAAAAGCTTTAGGTATCATTCCACAAGTGAGGAGTGCTGCAACAGTGATCTAATGAACAACATAGTACAGTTGTGTAAGGGTTTTGAATAATCGTAGATGTTTGAATAGATTAGTGATGGAATATATTCACCCTCCCTCCATCCGCCTTTTTTTCTCCTTTCCTTCTTGTTTGAGGTGGATCCCTTAGTTCCCCCACCAGCCTGTGTTTCTTAAGACTGTGACTGCACTCCTTTGAGTGGGAGTCTTGGTCTTTTTTGTTGGCAAGAAAACTCTCTGGATTTTCATACTCTTCCGTCACTTAAATGCCAGCACAGAGTCTTGTGCATAGGTCACATGTCGGCTGTACTGCACGAGGAAGGTGCCTAAGTCTTTGTAGACTGACCAGATATATCTTACAGGATACATTCCCTAAATGAGGAATACTGCAACTGTGATCTATTCAAGCATTTATTTTTGTTGGTAAGATTTTGCATATCTTTGCTTTTTTTCATAAAACAATGCATGTTAACTTATTGTTTTTTTTAATATTATCATCAACTAATTATTAAAAGAAAACCTAGCATTTTAATATTGAAATCTTTTAGAAACAGAGGTAAATGTAATAAATTACCCGGAGGGAATATTTTTGAATTGTACTGCACTTTATAACTGCGTCAAGTCTTCACTTTATCTAAAAGTGAATGGAAGAAATTGTCAGTACTAATGTTTTTCACTTACGTTTGCTTTCATAGTAGTTATATAAAACAAGTTGTGGATCCATTGGTGTCTTTTCTGTCTAACTCAGCTGTTAGGTATATCAGATCCAACTGAACCAGAAACCAGCAACTTTCAGGCCATTGGAACCAAGGCTCAGGCTTTTCACTTCTACTCATAATCCCCCACTGCTTTGCTAATTCTTCATCTCTCATTTTTCACTCGTTCCAGTCAGACATGATCTTTAGGCTCATTGCTTTTTTGGTGTGGTATTTGGTAAGTGATTTCTTCCTTCTTTGTTCTATCTAGTTCAGCAAATTTACATATGTCCTTGGAATTAAAATAGTATTGGCTCTTTAGCAAGTAGTTATTTTTACCTGATGTATGCTAGAAGCATTACCACCTTTTCTTTCATTTTCCCTATAAAAGAAATATATATTTTTACTACACACGTGCACGCACACGCATATATACACACACACACAGATATACACACACACACACACACACATACATATTCATTTATGTATAGCTTTTCTGGTGTGTTTGTAGTTTTCCAGTAGTCTGTTTCAACATGGTGCTATTCTTTGTGCTAGTTTTTATGTGATAGTATTGGCTGTAGCTAGGTGCTTACTTTACTTTGCACTTGTATTGTTGTTTATTGGCTCTGCCTAACAAGGCCTCAGGCTTTATAAGGTGTACCACTTGCAGTTACAAAATCTCCCCTCAAGACGTATCCTAAATGTGTGTACTGTTTTAGGAGTTTCACATCCTGATGAAGACTGTCAGTTATATTTTGTCTCTGGGCCAAAGGCCTTCTTGGATCACAGGTCTAAGTTAATTTTAAAAGCTCTTCTCCCAGCCATAGCAGAGAAGTCTGTCTTTTCCCTCTCTGGTAATCCCTTGGGCAAGAGAACCATGGAGAAGTATAAGGGAGAGAAGTCAAAGGAAAAAGAGAAGGACAAGAAAAGAGAGAGGGAGAAAGAAAAAGACAAAACAGACCTTAAGAGAAGGAATTAGTGAAAGGGTCACCAGACCCTGTGGGATCTATAGGTCGAGCCCCAAAACTTTCTAAGCCATTGGATCCTGTCCTCCTCTCAGAACCCATTCAGATCGGGTCCCCAACCCCACCTTTATCCATCATAACTAGATTCTCCCTGGAGTCTACTACTATTGCAAGAGAAGTTCTTCCACAGATCCTCCAGGCTGTCTTTGACTGCTTCCTTACTCAGATAATTACGGAGCCTGAAGTAGATGTGGACAGGATGATGCAAAAGATTCAGACAGGGATCCTCCCTGCACTTTTTCTCCAGGAGTGCCGTGACCTGCCTCTGCCATCGTTCATCTGGTTTCTTCTTCCCTGTTGTGATGGTTTTGGAGTAGAGCATTCCCTGCAGGATGCCTTAGAGATAGTAATCTGGTTGTCTTCAGCTCTGGCAGTGTCCCTTATCCACTGGATATTGACAGCGTTGGATCTCAAGGGTTCCAGGAAAGGTTGGTACCGATAGACGAGGGTTAGGATACACTCAGAGGCTGTCTGATCCCTTACCTCCTCTTGGTACATCAGCATTGAACAGCTCCACACTGGTGTTGACTTTGGAGCCAAGTTACTCCTTTGTGATTCCTTTGGCTGATGAGCCTATTGACCTTGTGTCACAGCCAGCATGGAAGGAGTAGATGTGGTGGAGCCCATACCCTGCAAGAATGACAAAATCTTGGTTCTCCCATGTGACAGACCCAACTAGAACAAGGGGCATGCAGTAGATGTCAGAGTGGTGGTGATGGTGGCTGTGAAGAAAGACCTACTAAAAGAAGGCTGATCTCCATCCCCTGAACAGGGAGTCCAGAACTTTGGGCAGATTTGGAATGCAGAGTTGTGCAACGACATCTACATTGCAGTTGCTGAAGTACATAGCACATTTGACAAGGTTTCAGAGGGACTTGACCAAGAAACTGTCAAGGCCCCTGTCTGGAACAGTGACTGCAGAGTCCCATAAAACTGTAGATTCACAGTTGGTGACCCTTCAGACTATATCTAATGTCTCAGTGCGCATCTTATCCATTGTGGCAGATGACACATCTAGAGCAGCAGACTTCATAATTGCTTTACATTGATACACATGGATGTGTGCGTCTCTGAGATTTTGTAGAGAACTTCAAGGCATGCTTTTTGAATGCCCCTTTTAAAAGGTCCAACATCTTTGGGCACATCGTGTGTCTCTTGGGCGTAATGGTAGCTTCCATAACTCTCATCTCACATGCCATATTTCATATTAGGGTGTTACAGTGGACCCTTTCAGTATACTGGTCTGTACTTCATCAGCTTATGCACTTCCCAGTCAGTCTGTTGAGAATCTGTAGACAGCATGTTCAGTGGTGCCTAAGTTCTCCTCTAGCTCTCTAGGCTGCCCCTCTATACTCCCTTCCCTAGTAACTACAGTAACCAAGAATACACTTCCCTTCTGGGATGGGGGGGCATTTCGAGGGGAAGTCTGTCCAAGGTATGTGGCCTATGGCAGAAGCCAATCTTCACATCATTTGGAGACGAGTTCAGTCCTCCTAGCATTATAGGCCTTCCAGTACCCGATCCCCAGAGATGTGATTGCATTCCAGATGGACAATGTTTCATTGTTCTGGTACCTCAAAAAACAAGGGGGAATCTACTTGTATCCTTTATGCTGGAAGATCTTTAGCCACTGGGGCCAACCTTGCTGTGACCTTTTCGCTACCCTGTCTTACACCAAATGCAGCAGCTACTTTTCCCTGATCCCCCAAGATGGGGAGTCATTGAGGGGCAGTCTAGTCTGCACTTGGCCCCTGGGTCTCCTGTACACTTATCTTCCCACTTCCCTCATAACCAAGATGTCCTGACTGAAATCACTGAGTGCTCTTAACATATGGGTTGTCATCTGCTGAAATTTGGCTGAGGTACCAAACCTTTACCTTCCAGAGGACATACATCCGACACATGACCTCACAGAACCTGTGACCTATTGCAGTATTCCTTCCCTCCCTCTCCACTTCTGTTTCTCTGCTCCTATATTTCTCTTTCCCTCTGTTGTAAGCTGTCACCTGATAGACTGCTTTTGGGGGAATTTACTTCCCTATTTGAGCTAAACCCCTCCTAGCTAACCACTTTCCTCTCTCTCTAGTCTTCAGCCAACTGGCTTGGGGATGGTCTGAGG
The DNA here is from genome assembly GCF_019279795.1 of Protopterus annectens. Lineage (NCBI taxonomy): Eukaryota > Metazoa > Chordata > Ceratodontiformes > Protopteridae > Protopterus > Protopterus annectens. The sequence goes on along the minus strand of NC_056726.1, from coordinate 762,875,358 downwards.
TACTCATTTATACATTTGCCTATATACCCTGATGCTTAAGAGCTGAGGTCACAAATCAGACCTATGTCCTCTAGAAGGTAAAGCTTTAGTACCCAGGCCAGATGTCAGCAAATGAAAACCCATATGTTAAGAATACTGCAATAGTGATCAGCAGTACATCTAGTGTTCTGGTAAGTTCTTACACAACTGTACTTTCCTTCGGAAAGTGATTTGGTGTAAGGCATAGGTAATTCTCATTGCCCCTGTCTGGCCTATACAGATGCAGTTCCCCTTCCTGTGGCCTTACTTGCTATATCCTTCCTTAGTGCTGGACCCTCTTTTAGATTTAATTTCTCTCCTACCTGGCAAGCCTCACCCGGACATGAAAGACCTGAAAGTAACCACTTAGCTTCTCCACTTCCATTGATGGTTAGAAATGTCTGATTTTCTTTCTCTGTTCTCCACATTTTGATATCGCAAAAGCCTTCTACAAGAAAACTTTATTGAAGGAAGTGGAGGAGACTTTCTGTTTGGGCATCTTCCTAGGGCGTAGATCATTTTTCAGCACCATTATCATCGATTTTTTTTTTGCATGTTTGTTTCATCCAGGTGCTAGTTACTCCACTATCAAGGTTCGGCTGGAAGCCTTTTCCAGTTTTCACGTGGGGGAAGTTCACATTCCTATTGACTCATTGATGTAATCGAAGGGTTTTTTGCCAGGTGCATTTCTTCTTTGACTTCCCATAAGGGACACAGTCCTGTCTTGGGATATTACTGTATTACTCCAGGCCCTTAACTAAGCCCCATTTTGAACCTGCGGCTACTGAGGAATTGAAGTTGCTTTCATGAAAAATGCTTTTTCTGGTGGCAGTTCCACAGCAAGGAGATTTCAGAACTTCAGGCCCTGTCTTGTAAGCCTCTGTAATTGATGTTCCTCAATGATAGGCTGCCTGTCCAAACCAATCATAATTTTCTCCCAAAGCTGCTTCTTACTGTACCCTGCAAATCAAGCTCTTAATTTATCTGTCTTGTTTTGTTTAAAAGTATGCTCTGAAGGATCAGCTGTAATGAAAGCTATTGAAATATTTAATGATAAATAATAAAACAAAAAACAGGAGAATACTGAATACTGTAAACAAGAGTTTCAGCCACAGAGATAATAAAAATAATACAGTTGGATAGTTTCTCACATATGCAGAAAACAATACTAAATTATTCTCACGAAATGTCCCTGACTAACTAAAGAATTACTGTTCCCTGACCACTTAAAGCAAGGCAAGCTTATGTGTGCTGAGTGTCTTACCACAGCAAAAGCCAGATGATGTCTCTTTGTCTGTGTGGATGTATGATATATATGTCATGTCAGAAATCTTTCCTGTCAGATTCCAAAGTGCTGCTGGGAGAATTCCAAAGAAACCAAGTGCAGGTTAGACGATATCACCTTTTCTGGTCACCTGACTCTGGTTGAGTTTTGGTAAGATCTGTGGCAGCATCTGAAAGCTATAACACTATTTCAAACTTTCCAACCTTCCAGGATTCTCCAATAAACATAAGCATTTGATCAGTTACAACAATACAACCTAATGCATACATTCTTTCTGTCCTGCAGAACCTACTGTTGATGCATCTTTAATACAAGTAACTTTGCAAATATATTTTTAACTCGAGCAACTGTACAAATCAGTGTTATAGTCAAATAACATAAAATTCTGTACAAAACTCCAGCTAGTTATGCTGGCATATGTTCCCATGTACTGCCCTACTCTCCCTGGCAAAGATGGCACTACCTAATAACATCACATCTTCTTCCCTCCATGTCAACTTTCCCTCCCTCTGTCCCCCTACCAAATTGTCATTACCTTGGACTCTCAATTGACCATACCAGACCTGTCCATATCCTCATGTTGCTTACCATCTTTGACTGTTCTACTGTCGTTTCATACCACTTCGCTTTGCTGGGGTAACATAGGTAGGTTTGCTTGGATAGGCAAGCAGAATCAGTTGGATGAATTAGCAGACTGGAAAGAGACTCTGGATAGAGGGGAGGAGCCTAAGCCTTGGATCCAAAGAGCTGAAAGTTGCCAGCTTTGTATCCGGTCTGATCAGAGATGGACAGAAGACAACAGAGATCTAGCATTATAGTAAGTATATAACTTTAATTTTCATAACCATTGGTGAGCATAACTTGGATTAGAGATTTTCAGTTACAGTTTACACAGTGGTGTTATGCCCAGCTGCTACAGGTAAGTTTTCATTCATTTATTTCAGCTGTTGGCCCATCCTCCAAAGTCCCTTTCAGCAAGCACCCTTTCCTGCCCTGACTTATTTTTTAATCCTCTTGCCTCTGTGTATTGTGCATCCTCCCTCTTCTCACCTTGTCCAGTCACCTCTGGTATGACCTGACTTTTGAAGTATTCATTGACCCAAGTCCTGTATAACAACATTGGTCTTCCCCTCTTTGTGATCTTTTTGCCATTTCCTATATTTCCGTTGTTCTGAGTACTGCTTTTGTGGCCCTTATCCAGGTCTTATGTGCAATCATTGTTTTCCTTCTATTCTTTCCCTTCACCTTTCGTCTAAGGTCTAGTAGGATCACAGTTTGCTAATGACACTTTCAGTTGGAAATCAGGAATCCTCTGTGCTTTGCTTAGGACCACATCCATACTTCCATCATTTCTGGTACAGTTGTGCACGTTTGCTGAACATCTCGGTATCTACGGCATCGATAAAGTCTTGCCCCCTCTTTACGCTGCAGCTTGAAATCTCTCAGTTTGTACTGGCTGAGCCATATGTGTTTTCCTGTATGGCACTTTTTTAATTCTGTCACCATTCTTCATTGATTTGTCTTGGAGATGATGCCTTGTGTCAATCCAGAAGCATTCTTACTTATGTCTGAACTACCAGTACACTTACCCAAGTGTGGACCCTGACCACTGTTTTGCTCCCTTTGTATTGTGATTTTCTTTTGTCTCTCTGATCTTAGATTTAATGCACTGTTTTACAGAGGTTGTTGCTCACTTCTGTCTCTCTCTTCTCTGTCATACTTGAACAACTTACACCTGGGCAACTTCATGTGCCACACATTCTTGTCACCGGCTCATATTTCTGTGATACTAGCAAAATGTGCCTTCTACTGCTGCATCACTGAAGCCAGCTCATATATTTCATAAGTTTCATTCATTGCATAATTTTGCTATTAAAGAATGTGTATAATCTCCTTTGTTTATTCTGATTTGAGCTATTTTCTTACTGAGAGTGGTATGTGACACTGCACGTATGCTTTTATAATGTGCCCCCACACACACACACACACACACACACACACACACACCTTTCATCTTACTATAAGGGTGTGTTCAACTGTTCCTTTCCAGAACATCTCTGAACAATGCTGAGCTTTCTGAGCTACAATGGAGTCTGTCCATGGCACAGATCTGACCTATCTGCTAGGTGTTTCCATCTTCTTGTAGGTTCCAAGCTCATCTTACACAGTAATCATTATCGCTTGACAAGAGTCCTAAACAATGTTGTGATTGTTCCTCCAGCATATGTTCTGTGTTGCCTCTGTGATTGTTGCATCCTTCACTTCTTAATCAATGTTGCACCCTCCAATCTGCAACCTTTTGCCCTGTACGTACATCACCACCATCATACTCCTCCTTACTGCCTTTTCTGTGGGCTTTCCCCTTTTACTTTTTATGTAATATGAATGTTTTTTGACCGAGCAGAAAAAAGGGCCCTAGTCTAACCTGATAAACTAATTTCAAACTTTATCATGCAACAAGCAGCAACATTTAGTAGGGTATCATACATGTATTCACAAAACAGAGGGGAATAGACACTATTGCCACGCATATACTGGGGAAATGAAACTAAACATACTGAGCAAAAGTCTAAACCGAAGGGTTGAAGGGGCCCAGTTCTTTCTGTAATGGTCCTTCCATTCCATACTTTTTTTGCTTAAATTAGATTTATCCAATTCTTGCAGCTATTACAAGCAAGAGCGCTGTTTATTTTTATTTTGTATATATATCATATATTCAGCATTCATTAAGTCTGTTGGTAATGTGTACAGTTCTTATAAAGTAGGTGAACCTATAGATTTCCAGCAATGATTTAAAGCCTTTCTTGCTGTTAAGCGTACCAGACAGACCAAACTGTAAACATGCATTCCTAGCTCCTGTCCATCCTTGGTACTCGTAAAAATGTATTTCAGGTGAAACCTCTAAATACCAAGAACCTCAATGAACATTAATTGCATTTCCTCCTAAAATTTGCACAACCTGGACAGGACCAAAGGATGTGCAGCCATCCATCTTGCCCTGTTTCACTCCTCCAGCAACTTGTCAGGCTCTCAGGAAAAGTTTTCTTCAAACTGGCTGGTGCAGAAAAGTGCTTGAACAAACACTTCCAGGGTTAATATTTCTAAGTTTCATTGTTTTAGTGTTCTTAATATCATTGATGCTGTTTGGCCACCACCACAGATAAATCTCCGTATTTAATGGCATTTCATTCCTTAGTTTCAATTTATTGACAACAGGTTCTTTCAAGGCAGGAAGTCCTTTAAAGGAGTAAAATATTAGACCCTTTGTAAACATATGCTCAGGGCCTATATATATATCTCTCTCTATATATACTTATATGTATATATATATATTGTGCGTGTGTGTGCATATAAATATAACTATGTGTATGTATGTGTGTATATATATATATATATATATATATATATATATATATATATATATATATATATATATAATGTATGTGTGTATATATGTGTGTGTTTTAACTCATTACAAATACTGCATCATTTAACAGCAAAGCCTGCAGTGAAGTAATACTGTTTTGGCTTGCTGCCAAGGCATTATTGTTTACCCACCAAGTATTTAGTGCCAGTACCTCAGTAATGTCTTTGACCGTTTCTACCTACACAAAAGAAATTGGTTCTGGGTATCCAGGACAGTAGCATCAATTGGTAAAAATTATTCCGATGGCCCCTTCTTAACATTTCTTTTTCAACCCTTGCCTAAATTTATCTAACATCTGCACCCTCTCCTACTTCTCTCCAAAAATTGTCCGAGATGCCTGCCCTGACAAACTGAGGTTTTCCCATCTTTAAGTACTCTTATAAGTCCTTTCTATTGTTCTGTCCCTTTCACTGAGTTAGCCCAATAGGGTGAGTACACTTTGTTGCTGTTCCCCTCTTACTCTTCTTGTGGAGTTTGCCTCTGCATGGTTAACACTGGCTCTTTCTCCCTTCTTCCATCTCTTGTCACTGCTGTGTGCTCATGTTCCTCCACCCTGGATTTCATTTCATTGTACAGCATGTGATGTAAGCAGCTCAATTTCTGCCTTAATTTACCAAGTAGCTTACCAGTTGCTTGTACTCCTTTAAGTATCACTGTTCATATCCTCCTCTTTACTTAGCCCTACCATTTCACCTTCATCCTCTCAGCTGTCTGTCTTATTTATGTTCCAGTTGCACTCAACCTTGTCTCAAATAAATAAATAAGAAGACTATTATTCTAAGCTCACGTCTTCTCCTGAATTCCACCATTCTCCTATAGATACATATTTCCTGGCACTCCAGAACTCAGAATTTCTTGAGCCAAGTTATTGTCTTACATGCTGATTATATCACTTGTGTGTCCTGCTGTTTGTCAGTCAATGTTGTTATTGTCACACCTAGTAAGAAGTTATCTCCACAGTATTTCTATCACTCATGGCAAGGTTTCAGAACTGTACTTTTTGCTTACTGCCACAGACATTTGCTGTCTGAAGGTTCAACCAACTCCATTGCATGGTAAGATGATTCAGAAGTTTCAGTGCTGGTAAAGTTCTGTGATTTTGTATGATCTGTTACTATAAATATCTGTATATTAGTCACATCATCCCATGGAGGAAACTGTCATGCTTACATCGTGGAGGTAGATGAGCTGTACAAGGTGTATAATTTCTTCTTTTCCAAAATGCATATTATTTTGAGTAATGTTTGGAAGGATGAGTTTGTTATTCATTATATTGGCAGCCACTAATTGTAAGAAGTGAGAGAGAGTATTTGAGGTGCAGTGATGTCACCATGTGGAGCCATGATCTGTGTGAAAAGGTGGTCGTAGGTCTGTACGAGAGCATTTAAACACATTGTAATTTAATATACAACAGATAGGCTGTACCAATATATTTAAAAGAATTGTAACTTAGTATACAACAGGTTGGTTGTTATGAATTTTGCTGCTAACAGCCTGATCCCCATTGACAGCCACAGGCTGGAAAACCATCTGAAATGAGCACAACCAGCAAATGAGTATGTACAGATTTAAAACCTGTAAATGTAAACACATTAGAGTGTGTGTGTGTGTGTGCGTGTGTGTGTGTGTGTGTGTGTGTGTGTATTTATATTCTGTACATATACTATGTGACTGGAACACAGTTAATATGTTCATTTGTAGCAGTTTATGTATGCATCTTTAGAACCCCCCAGTGCACTTGCCAAAAAACTTTGACTATATTATGTTCACTAATTATTGCATTATTTTATTTTTCACAAAGAATATTAGAATTCACAGTCCACAAAGAATATTAGAATTCACAGAAGTTTACAATCGTTACAGGTTATAAACAGCATATATATATATATATATATATATATATATATATATATATATATATATATATATATATATTTATATACATATATGTATTGTGTGTGTGTGTCTCTCTCTCTCTCTCTCTATATATATATATATATATGTTCATCGTGTTACCCTGCTGCAGTCTTCACACTTGGGTTATCCTGTCGTCAGGCGGTCCCGCAGTCGGCCGGATTTCCAAAGTCTTGGTCCGACGTCGGTTGCTGTTGCCTCATCCCTGACGTCAGTGCGCCAGGGGTACATATATTGCAACTGACGCCATTTTCTTCAGTCTTTCTTGCCGCGCGGTGCCCGAAGCAGAAGCAGTTCGCAAGTGCCGGTCGGCCGACTCCTGAGATTTTCGAATTCGAATTTCAGACCGAAGTCTTCTATAAAGCTAAGTACCCGTTGAAACTTTTCTTGCCTCAGACCGATGTCAGAAAAAGTTAACAATTGTATTTCTTGTGGGAAGCAAATACCTCATAAGGATTTTCATTCTTATTGCATACCTTGCCTAGGCCCTGATCACGACGTCACTTCTTGTCGTTTTTGTGCTAGATTTAATAAACGTACTATTAAAAGATGATTTGATTTCGCACGACACTTTTTTGGCAGAAAATTTAATTATAACATGCCGTCGGAGCTACCGACTACCGGCGTGCACAAAAAACGCAGGGATAAGGATCAACAGCTCAGGCCTAAGCCCGATTCCGAGGCCTCGGTTGATCCGGTCTCCGGTTCTCCAGTTATCAGTGAGGCTCCGACGCAGCCTCTGACTACCGCAGTTCAAGAACCCGAGTGCTTCGGATATTTTAACGGAATGTACTAGGTTGACGCAGCCTTTTACTTCAGGCCCTACCGACTATTTACCTTCCAAGGACGTTGGTGTTTCTGAAACACCATCGCCTTCGGAAGGCATTTTCAGACCGACTCTTACCGTCAAAACGTTTTCCAAGTCGAAGACTCCTTCCAAATCGAAAAAGGCTTCACTTCAGTCTCCTGTTCAAGGCCCTATGCCTAAGAAACAGATGCTCAAGATGGCTGAAGATTTGATTTCTCTTATCAGGGGTTCTCAGCCTCCTCCTGACAAAAGGCCTAGACAAGAGGACGAATCTGCTTCCTCTGAACAAATGTCTATTTCTTCGGATTCCTCTGAGGACCAAGACTATTCCTTCTCTCCTTATGAAGATTCTGATGCTGAGGACTCTATTCCCTCAGCTTCCCCTCCAGAAGATTACTCTTTTGGGGAAACTTTACACACTGTGAGGGAACATTTTCACTGGGAAGTTCAGGATTACTCTGATTCCAAGAAAAGGCTCGGAGAGTTTCTTTTACTCCCCCAACACAGACCTCTAGCCATCCCTCCTGTTTTGGACATTGTGGATGATGTCTATTTAGAATCCAGTTTCAACCCTGACTCTCTGCCTCCTGCCCCGGCCAAGCCTGACAGATACTACAGAGTTCCTGATTCCCACAAATTTCTTTACAAAAGCCCAGTAGCTGACCCAGAGACTATCTCCCAGGGTCCCAAGGGGGCTAAGGCTTCCATGACTAAAAGTCCAGTACCTTCTGAAAGGGATTCAAGAGCACTAGACAGATGGGGGAAAAAGGTTTACACCTCGGCCACTTTAGCTATTAGAGCTCTAAACTGTCATTTCCATATGCTTAAGTATCAGCAATTTCTGATCTCTCAGTTAAAACAAAAGATTACCACCCTACCTCAACAATCTGAATTGAAAGAAGTACAGGATTTGTTGCACGCCACCGAGCAGGTGGGCAAACATACCTTACAGTGTGGGTTTGATTCTTTAGAGGCCTCCTGCAGAGCAGCTGTCACTGGATCAGTTATACATAGGCATGCCTGGTTAAAGGAACAAAGTCTGCCTTATCATGTTAAAGCAAAACTACTAGATGTTCCCTTACAGCAGGATGTTCTTTTTGGTGTTAAAGCCGAAGAAGTTTTAAAGAAAATGTAAGATAAGGCAAAATCAATGCAGACAGTCAAAGATTTCCTACAGGTACAACCCCCTCGCTTCAGCAGAAATTGGCCAACAAAAAATTGGTCCTTTCCAGCCACTGACAGGCCTCAGAGGGGTAAATAAAGGCGCCCAAGGGGCAGAGGACAACCACAAGCTCAATATAAACCTCGCCAATGGGGCACTCCAACCCAGAAGGGAGGAGAAGACAGGTCTCAACCCACCAGAAGGCAAACTCAATGACTTGCACCTCAGCTGGCCAAACAAAGCTCTTTTGTCAGCCCCCCTGGGGGGAAAACTAGCACTATTTGCAGACAACTGGCACATGGTCACAAAGGACAAATGGGTCCTAGACATAATTTTACGAGGATACAGATTCCACTTTCACACCTTACCAATAAAAAGAGGAATGCCAAACCTCCCACAAAATCAAAGGGCAGAGGCTCAAAAACAAATTACAGCTCTCATGGCCATGAGAGCCATTCAAAGGGTACCATCTCAAGAGCAAGGCCAAGGATTTTACTCAAGACCCTTCCTAGTACCCAGAAAAGAAAATGCTTGGATACCAATTCTGGACCTTTCAATTCTAAACACTTACTTACAAGTTCCCAAATTCAAGATGCTAACACTACAGCAGCTACTTCCCATGGTGGGCAAGGAAGCATGGCTGGTAACGTTGGACCTCAAGGAGGCATACCTGCATGTCCCTATCAGACAAAGTTGCAGAAAATACCTCCGTTTCATTGCAGGTTCAACCCATTATCAATTCTCTGCACTGCCCTTTGGCTTATCTACTGCGCCCAGAGTATTCACAAAATGTCTGGCACCAGTAATTGCATACTGCAGACAAAGATGAATTCAAATATATCCATACCTGGACGACTGCCTCATCCAAGCAGAAAGAAAAGACATTCTCTTACAACATCTGACTTTTGTAAAGCATCTACTAAATTGTCTGGGGTACACAGTAAACGAAAATAAGTCAAAACTAGTGCCCTCACAAAAAATGACATTCCTGGGTGCCAGCTTGGACACAACGGCCCAGAAGGCTTATCTTACACCAGACAAGTAATTACAACTGACTCAATATTTCAAGACAATGGCAACAAAGACCCAATTAACTGCAAGAAAAATTCTGCAAGCTTTGGGCTTCATGGCATCTTGCATTCTGATAATACCATTTGCAAAACTGCATATGAGGAAATTACAATGGTACCTAAAAAGCATATGGTCTCAGCACAGCCACAGCTTGGACACAGTGATATCTCTCATTCACTGTCTTCAACAGGAATTTCTATGGTGGGCACAGGCATGTCACCTCAACAAGGGTCAGCCTTTCACCTTGCCCCCACCCAGGCAAACTATTACAACAGATGCTTCAGACTATGCCTGGGGGGCACATATGGCAGGTCAATGCATTCAAGGCCTATGGGCTGCAGAACAAAGAAAACTGCACATAAACCAAAAAGAGATGCTAGCTGTACAGAAAGCTCTGACAGCCTTCAAGGATCTACTACAGCCTGGACAACTGGCAATAAAGACGGACAACACCACAGTAATGTGGTACGTAAACAAACAAGGGGGCACACATTCCTACCCTCTTTGCAGGCAAGCAATAATCTTACGGAACACAGCTCTGGCCTACCAAGTCCAGTTACAAGCTCACTTCCTGCCAGGACAGAAAAACACATTGGCAGAAACATCAAAGATCCCCACAAGTGGAAGCTAGACCCACAAATATTTGCAATGATAACTCAAAGATGGGGTCTTCCAAATATAGACCTGTTTGCCAGTCCTCAAAACTACCAGCTGACAAAATTTTGTACAAGGACATTCCACCATCAAGCTTGGAAAGTGGACGCTCTCGCCTTCAGTTGGAAAAACCTGACAGCATATGCCTTTCCTCCATTACCTCTTCTCACAAAGGTTCTTTTGAAGGTCAAAAAGGAGAAACCTCGAATGATTCCCATAGCCCCAGACTGGCCACGCCAGCACTGGTACCCGCTATTGAAGAATATGGCTCGCAGCCCACCATGGGTATTGCCTCAAATACCTCATTTACTCACGCAGCAAGACAAGCAGATTCTACACAGCCAGATCAAAACCTTAAACCTGGCTGCATGGCAAATCAATTAAGTATCCAACCAGCCCCTCTTTCACAAGCAGTGCTGGATGTTATTCTAGATGCCAGGAGGCCAAGCACCAGGAAGGCTTACTCGGACAAATGGAAAAGGTTTTTTGCTTGGAACCAAGCTAAAGGCCAAGACACAACTCAGCCTCATATGCCTCACATTCTGCAGTATTTAACCGAGATGTTGCATAAAGGACTTTCCTTCTCCTCAATTAAAATCCATGCTTCAGCTATTTCAGCTCACTACGACACGAATCCACCTTTATTTTCAAATCCACTCCTAAGGCAGTTCCTCAGAGGGGCAAAAAACATTAGACCACCTAGAAGAGCTCCTACACCAACATGGGACCTCAACTTTGTTCTGGAAAAACTAACGCTACCTCCCTTTGAACCAGTTTTTTCTGCAGACCTTCAGTTCCTATCTTGGAAGACTGCCCTGCTCCTGGCATTAACTTCTGCTAGGAGAGTTTCAGAATTACAGGCACTTATGGCAGGTGGAACCTTTCCTCATTTTTCATCAAGACAGAGTTTCTCTACGAACTAATCCTTCCTTCATGCCTAAGGTGGTTTCCAGTGTAGCTTTAAATCAAACCATCCATCTACCCACTTTCTTCCCCAATCCACAGAACAAAGGTGAGAGACTCCTGCATTCCTTGGACATTCACAGGCAGCTTCGATACTACTTGGATAAAACTAAGGCTTTCAGAAAAACTGACCAGCTCTTTGTTTCCTATGCTACAGCTTCTCAAGGGAAGGCCATATCCAAGCAAACCATTTCTAAATGGATAGGCCATTGCATACGATTCTGCTATACCCATCATGGGAGACCAGTTCCTCCTACCATTAGATCCCACTCTACCAGGGCAACAGCTACCTCTACAACCTTTCTCAGGGAGGTTCCTACCAAGGAAATTTTAGAAGCTGCAACTTGGAGTTCTGTACACACCTTCACCAAACACTATCACTTGCCTCTTTATTCTAAGTCTAGGGCAGGCTTCGCCACTGCAGTTCTGCAGGGCCTCATTGCCTCCACTAACCCTCTATAATGCCTCCACCCTACCTTAGCTTTGGGACTCAACCCAAATATGATGACTGCAGCAAGGTAACACGATGAACATAGTACAGTTTTGTACCTACCATAAATGTAGATGTTCGAGTGTTCACCCTGCTGCAGTCCAGGTTACCCTCCCTCCAACCCCTCTGATCTACTGGCTAAATCTTTGCTATGCCTTACTGATGTATTTGCTTATAGCTGAAGGGTTTTTGTGTTTGTACAGTGTTCTCACCTTTTGGTACTAATTTGGATCACCTTTGTGGGGGCTCCTGACATCTGGGGCAAGAAAAACTGAAGAAAATGGCGTCTGTTGCAATATATGTACCCCTGGCACACTGACGTCAGGGATGAGGCGACAGCATCTGACGTCGGACCAAGACTTTGGAAATCCGGCCGACTGCGGGACCGCCTGACGACAGGATAACCCAAGTGTGATGACTGCAGCAGGGTGAACACTCGAACATCTACATTTATGGTAGATACAAAACTGTACTATATATATATATATATATATATATATATATATATATATATATATATATACATATACACACACACATACATACATACACATGTATTACACACACACGTGTTTCTATATTTTTTATAGGTATTTAAGTTTTGTGTTTAGAATATTTATGTATATGTTTACAAGTAGTGTATTTATAATTTATTTGGATAATATGTCTTTAAATTTAATTGGTTCATGATGGTGGGTTATCTGATTGAGAATCTATTAATGAAGTATGGTAGATATGTCTTTTATTCTGAAGAAGTTAAAGAATGGAAGCGCCTAAAATATCTACGTGCATCTACATTTTATTTTCTCTGGTTCAATCGAATGTTGGGTTTGTGATGTGTGTGCATATATGTGTGTTTATACATGTATAACGTGTGTGTGTATATGTGTTTGTGTATATATATATATATATATATATATATATATATATATACACACACACACACACACACACACACACACACACACACACACACACACATATATATATGTACTGTGTGATTGGAACACAGGTAATGTGTTCGTTTGTAGCAGTTTCTAGGACCATCCAGTGTACATGCAAAAAAACTTTTGATTGCATTATGTTTACTAACAATTGCACTATTTTGTTTTCCACAAAGAACAGTAGAACTCACATAAGTTTACAGTCATTTCCTTTACACTCAGGCTTTACACATCATAAATAGAAACAGTGTCACACCCTTTACCACTCCATTTTAGTAAATGTTTGTAAAAGTGATCTGACATTGGTAGTTTCATATCTTTCTCATCCAGACACATTAAACTTTCCCAGGCCATCCTAGTACCTCCTTCTGTAAGCTCAGTGCACAGTGTCTGAGGACTCTACTCCAGATTTCCTTAGCCTTGAAGGCAGTCAGCAGCTCTGAAAAATGTACTCTGGCTGTATGGTTATTTTTCTTAAGTTATAGTGGAAGTTTTATTTTTTGAATGTGTTTCCTAGCTCTGCATTCAATGCCAGTCTGTTCCTTTTCATTTTTGGAACACTTTTTCTGTCAGAACAGATATTTGCTTCGGCATTATTCCCTCCCATGCTTCTTTGGACACCATTATGAATTTTTTTTTAGTTTTATTTTAGCAGTCAAATTTCTGTCCTTAAACCCTTCTTTCTACATGTTTTACTGAGTAAAGTTATCTTGGAAAGTAAAGTTTACTGGGAAGTTATTTATGGTCGCTACTTTTGCTTTTTCTGTACAGTTTAAAGTGTCCTTATTAGTTACTGTAGATTTTCGTATGGTGCTTTTAGGATTTTTTATTTATCCTTTGTTGACCCGGTTAGTCCCAGTAGCTTCTTTTCAGGGGAGACTTGAGACTGTATTTATACTACTAGAGGAAGTTTGGCAAGGGCATCAGAGAACTTCCCCTGCTCTTTTCGATAGGTGCTTTGGGATCTTTTACATCCATAATAAAAACACCAATTGCCACTAACCCACTAAAGTGAAAAAATATACCACAATTCCAAGCAGACAGGAACACTAAAACGCAGAGATGGTAAAAAAAAGTTTTTCTTTTAATAACAAGTCCTGGTACCTCGGCTATTCACCTTCAGTGGAACACCTCACCATACAAAAACCATCTCCTTATATATTCTTTTAACAAGCAACTCATTAAACAATTAAGGCAAAAATTCATCATTTAAAGTGCAACATCTCTATTTTACTTGCATTGTTATTAAAAAATACATCACAATGTTTCATTATTACAATGAAGAACACTGGTGAAAGGAATTCAATAAACTTCATACTTCACATAACCATGCATGCAACTATTAATTTATTACTTAATACATAATCAAATTGATGTTCACAATATAATAATATGACCATCATAAAACAAAGCAAACATCACTAAAGCAATTATATAAGTCAGCACTAAAAAATTAAAAGCACTACACCCTCACAAACTTTCCTTGAGTACCTTGTTCCCCATTGTCCCTTTTTTCAATTATAAAGGAATTCCCAATACTATTCTAGCATGTCCAAAGGTCAGTTGTCAATCCCCTCTCTGGTCCAGCTGGTGAATCTGTGAATCTTGAGGCAATGTTACAACTGCCTCATGTACACAGACAACCCTCTCCTCCTCCCAACAAATTCCAACACATGTGAGAGATGCAACCATATAGCCAAACTGGAGGCTAAGCTCTCTCAACTCAGTACTGGCGTAACCAGTCAGGAGGAGAAGGAAACCACACTCACTACAATTCCAGTCTCACATAGACCTACCACGACAGCAAACCAAACACATAAACACACAAAAACATACTCTAAATAAAAATCTGCCTAAGCAGCAGAGACCTCCAAAGCAGACACCCAAGCAACCGCTACCCCAAAACAAAACACGTGCAACACATAGCTCACAAAGCCAGTGTGCCGAACAGTCACAGCCCTTAAGGCTAAACAACACACCTGATATACTTGTAATAGGTTACTCTATCGTCAGGCACACTGACGTCCCGCTCACCAGGCTGAACAAGGAGAAGGTCACGGTGAGCTGCCTGTCGGGCGCTAGGATCCGCCACATAACACAAGCACTCAGGTCACTCCAAGGCAAGTACAAATATGACTCAGTCATTGTCCATGCTGGTGTGAATGACCTGAGACGCACTCCTAGACTACATGAAAAGAGACATAGAGGAGCTCTCTGAGCATGTAGCCCAGGCCGGTATGACCCTGGCCTTGAGTAGCATCTTACCCTCACCAAGAATGATGCCACAATATGAAGACAAGGTGATCAATTTCAACCATTGGCTTAAGTATTGGTGTCATTCAAAGGGGATCCAGTGCCTGTCGGCCTGGGATGACATGCTCGACAAGCCACAATGCTTCGCTAGGGACGGCTTGCACCTGTCACCCCTGGGCTTTCGGATATTGGCAAAGGCTATTGCTACCCCCATAGTGCCTTTTTTAGGCAAGGCTCAAAAGCCAAACCCATCTCCATAGGTATCACAAGGGATAAGAAACTAAGAGTAATGCTACTCAATGCCAGAAGTCTAAACCTCAAGATGCACTTTCGAAACTCTCCTTAGCATGGAGAACATCGATATCTGTGCAGTAACAGAAACCTGGTTCAAGGCTCCCGAGAGCACCCCAGCACTACCAGGTTATACCTCGTACCATGCTTTTCTGCCCCAAAACTTGGACCGAACCACAAAAGGAGGGGGAGTATCAATATTCGCAAAAGATACCCACACCTCCAGGTTGGTGGCACAGCACGAAGCATCAGAGACCATCCATGTGCAACTAACAGTGGGTAAAACTGCCTTCCAGTTTATAGCCTGCTACAGACCACCCTCCCAAACCCAGGAGCCCCACTCGGCCTTCCTGAGAACACTGGGAAATATGAAGGTCTCTCCAAACACCATTATATTGGCCGACTTCAACTACCCAAACATAGACTGGGAGCATTACTCTAGCTCCAACACCCTAGCCCAAAGATTCCTAGAATTTATAAACTCAAATGCTATGGAACAACTTGTTACCACTCCCACAAGAGGGGAAAACATACTGGGCCTGATCATCACCAACATGGGGGCTCTATGCTCCAGACCAGAAGTGTATCCCTCACTGGTAAGATCAGACCATAAACTAATCTCACTGGATATTCACATCCTGATCCCACCCCCTGCCCAGAAAACCACAGTGAAAAACTTCTCTAAAGCAAATTTCACACTCCTCAAAACCGAGGTGGAATCCTTCAAAGCCCCCGGGCCTGTGGAAAATACGGCCCAGACCGCAGAATCCTTTATAAATGCATGAACCTGTGACCCTATTAAAATACCACTGTCTAAATTCATGCCCCTCGGATATAAAGTATGAAAATTAACTATCATTCTATATTCTAATCTATTCAGTTCTGATGTTCATCGTGTTTCACTGCTGAAGTCATTACACTTGGGTTATCCTGCCGTCAAGCAGTCCCGCAGTCGGCCAGAGTTCCAAAGTCTTGGTCCGGCGTCGGTTGCTGTCGCTTCTTCCCTGACGTCAGTGCGCCAGGGGTATATAAGATGCATCTGACGCCATTTTCTTCGGTCTTTCTTGCCGCGTGTTGCCCAAAGCAGAAGCAGTTCGCAAGTGCCGGTCGGCCAACTCCGGAGATTTTCGAAGTCGAATTTCAGATCCGAAGTCTTTAATAAAGCTAAGTACCCCGTTGGGGAAACTTTTTTCTTGCCTCAGACCGATGTCAGAAAAAGTTAATAATTGTATTTCTTGTGGGAAGCAAATTCCTCATAACGACTTCCACTCTTACTGTATTCCATGCCTAGTCCCTGATCACGACGTCACTAGTTGTCGGTTTTGTGCTAGATTTAACAAACACGCTGTAGAAAGACGTTTGGATTTTGCTTTGCACTACTTTGGCCGAAGGTTCAATTATACTATGCCGTCGGATCAACCGACGACCGCAATTCTGAAAAAACGCAAAGACAAGGATAAAAACAGGCATCCGAGGACCAAAACCAGTGACCAAACCTCTTCTAGGCCAGTCACCGGTTCGCTGGTTCTCAGTGAGGTGCTTTCGCAGCCCCTGACACCTGCTACCTCAGAGCCACAGGCCGCCTCCGACTCCCACGTGGAGACAACTAGGCCTCTGGAAACTCAAGGTATTGGGCCTAAGGAAACTAATCCAGCAGATGGGTCCGGAGCCGCTGAGCAGGCATCGACTTCTGAGGGTGTTTTCAGACCTTCACAACTTACCATTAAAGCAACAGCCAAGACAAAAGTACCATTAAAGACAAAGAAACAAGTACAGCATTCTCCTGGACAGTCCTCCATGCCTAAGAAACAGATGCTTAAAATGGCTGAAGACCTCATTACTCTAATCAGGGGTTCTCATCCCCCTCCTGAGAAAAGGGCTAGGCAGGATACAGACTATGATTCCTCTGATCAGGTTTCCATTTCCTCTGATTCCTCTTCAGACCAGGGATACTCTCTACCCACCTATGAGGACTCTGATGCTGAAGAATCTATCCCTTCAGCCTCTCCTCCTGAGGATTATTCTTTTGGGGAAACTTTACATACCATGAGGGAGCATTTCCATTGAGAAAGTCAGGATTATTCAGAATCCAAGAAAAAGGCTCAGGGATTTCCTTTTATTGCCTCAGCACAGGCCCCTGGCTATTCCACCTGTGCTAGATATTGTGGATGATGTGTTCTCTGAATCCAGCTTATATCCTGATTCTTTGCCCCCTGCACCAGCCAAGGCAGATAGGTATTATAGAGTCCCTGACTCTCACAAGTTTCTTTATAAAAACCCTTCTGCTGATCCAGAAACTATTTCCCAGGGTCCAAAAGGGGTTAAGGCTTCCATTGCAAAACAATCCAGTACCCTGACAGATATTCCAGAACTTTGGATAGATGGGGGAAGAAAGTTTACACTTCTGCAACTTTAGCAGTAAGGGCTTTAAATTGCCAGTTTTACGTGCTTAAGTATCAACAATATTTAATGGCTCAGTTAAAACAGAAAATGCTTGCAAGCTCAGAAGCTCCTGACTGTAAAGAAATGCGGGATTTATTGCATGCAGTTGAACAGGTGGGAAAACATACTCTGCAATGTGGTTTTGATTGTTTAGAGGCCTCTTGTAGAGCCGCAGTTACAGGTTCTGTGATTCGAAGACATGCTTGGTTAAAAGAACAGAGTTTACCTGATCATGTTAAGGCAAAATTATTGGATGCTCCTTTACAGCATGATACCTTGTTTGGTGTTAAGGCAGAAGAGATGTTTAAGAAAATGGAGGATAAAGCTAAATCTATGCAAACAGTCAAGGATTTCTTACAGGTACAGCCACCTCGATTTAGCAGAAATTGGCCAACAAAGAACTGGTCTTTTCCAGTGTCAGACAGGCCACAGAGAGGCAAATACAGACGCCCAAGAGGCAGATCTCAACCCCAAGGCTCTGACAGACAAGGACAGTGGGGCACTTCAACCCCAAAAGGAGGTGAGGACAAGTCTCAACCTTACAGGAAACGGTCCCAATGACGTCCCCCTTCGTACGCCAAGCACTTCCCTTTTGGCAGCCCCCTTAGGGGGGAAAACTAGCACTTTTTTCTCAAAACTGGCAAACAATCACCCAAGACAAATGAGTTCTGAATATTGTGTCTCAAGATTACAGGTTCCACTTTCATACTTTACCAAGGCTAAAAGGAATGCCAGACCTGCCACAGAATCAATGGGCAGAGGCACAAAAACAAATTTCAGCCCTCATGGACATGAGAGCTATTCAAAAAGTACCATAACAGCAACAAGGACAAGGATTTTACTCAAGACTCTTCCTGGTCCCCAGAAAGGACAAGGCCTGGAGGCCCATACTAGACCTTTCAATTCTAAATACTAACCTGGATATTCCGAAATTCAAAATGTTGACATTACAGCACCTTCTACCCATGCTGGGCAAGAAGGCTTGGCTTGTTACTCTGGACCTCAGAGGCATACCTGCATGTCCCTATCAGACAAAATTGCAGAAGATACCTCAGATTCAAAACTGGTACAATGCACTACCAATTCTCTGCACTGCCCTTTGGCTTATCTACTGCGCCCAGGGTCTTTACAAAGTGCCTGGCACCAGTAATTTCATTTTGCAGACAAAAAGGAATTCAAATATATCCATACCTGGACTGCCTCATTCAAGCAGAGACAAAGGACATTCTTCTACAGCATCTGGCGTTTGTAAAAAGGTTGCTAATTTCTTTAACGTACACAGTAAACGAAAAGAAGTCAAAACTAATGCACTCACAACAGATAATATTCCTGGGTGCCAGCTTAAATACAACGGCCCAGGTGGCTTATCTCACGCCAGACAAACAAATTCAATTAACTCAATATTTTCATTTACTGGCAAAAAAGTCCCATCTCCCTGCAAGAAAAATTCTGCAGGCCCTGGGATTCATGGCATCCTGCATACTACTAATACCATATGCCAGACTGCATATGAGGAAATTACAATGGTACCTAAAAAGTGTTTGGACTCAACACTCTCACAGTTTAGAAGCAGTAATACCAACGATTCCCTGCCTACAACAGGAGTTTCGATGGTGGGCACAGGCATGTCACTTAAACAAGGGTCAGCCTTTTACCCTACCCACAGCCAGGCAGACTCTAAAAACAGATGCTTCGGATTACGCCTGGGGAGCACACATGGCAGGAAAATGCATTCAGGGCAAGTGGACCACAGACCAGATGCATCTTCACATCAATCAAAAAGAGATGTTGGCTGTTCAAAATGCCCTAGCAGTTTTCAAGGACCTTCTGCATCCAGGACAATTATTATTAAAGACAGACAACACCACAGTAATGTGGTACATAAACAAGCAAGGGGGCACTCATTCTTATCCCCTATGCAGGCAAGCCATGACCTTGTGGAACACCGCTCTAACGTATCAAGTTCATCTGCAAGCACAATTCCTGCCAGGAAAGAAAAATACTCTGGCAGACGATCTAAGCAGAAATATCATGGACCCTCACGAATGGAAATTGAATCTACAAATCTTCAGTATGGTAACGCAAAAATGGGGATGCCCAGACATAGATCTTTTTGCCTCCCCACTGAATTGCCAACTACAAAAATTCTGCACAAGGTCTTATCACACACAAGCATAGAAAGTTGATGCTCTCTCGTTCAGCTGGAAAAGCCTAAAAGTTTATGCCTTCCCACCACTGCCTCTCCTTTCAAAGGTACTCCTAAAAGCCAGACAAGAAAAAACACAGATGATCCTGATTGCTCCAGACTGGCCACGCCAGCACTGGTACCCAATCTTAAAGAACTTAGCTCAAGGCCCACCATGGATTTTGCCTCAAATTCCACACCTTCTGACTCAACAAAACAATCGGATCCTGCACGGTCAGCTCAATACCCTAAACCTGGCTGCATGGCAGATTCATTAGTCAAACAGGCAACACCTTTCTCTAAAGCTGTTATGGATGTCATTTTGGAGGCCAGGAGGCCTAGCACCAGGAAACCTTACTCAGAAAAATGAAAGAGATTCTGCGCCTGGAACCAGGTTCAAAGCCTTGACCCTCTTGTCCCAAACATTCCTCAGATTTTACAATACTTAACTGAGATGCTGGACAAAGGCCTATCCTTCTCATCAATTAAGATCCATGCCTCTGCCATTTCAGCACATTACAACACGGATCCTCCTTTATTCTCTCATCCCTTGCTAAAGCAGTACCTCAGAGGGGCTAAAAACATAAGACCACCCTGGAGAGCACCAACACCAACTTGGGACCTCAATTTCGTTTTGGAAAAACTGACCCTGCCACCTTCTGAGCCAGCCAATACAGCCGATCTATAATTTTTATCATGGAAAACAGCTCTGCTCCTGGCAGTAACTTCAGCACGAAAAGTCTCAGAGCTACAGGCATTAATGGCAGTTGAACCTTTTATAATTTTTAATCAGGACAGGGTTTCTTTAAGGACAAACCTTACCTTTATGCCAAAGGTGGTATCTAGTGTGGCTCTTAACCAAAACATCCATTTGCCAACTTTTTATCCAAACCCCCAGAATAAAGGGGAGAAACTTCTGCACTCTTTGGACATACACAGGCAGCTACGCTTCTACTTGGACAAAACAAAAGCTTTCAGGAAAACTGAGCAACTGTTTGTAGCATATGCTGCAGGATCACAGGGCAAGGCTATCTCAAAGCAGACTATATCGAAATGGATAGGACACTGTATTCGTTACTGCTACACACAGCATGGAAAATCAGTCCCTAATAACATTAGGCCACATTCCACCAGGGCAACAGCCACATCAACAGCCTTTCTCAGAGGAGTACCTACCAAGGAAATTTTGGAGGCTGCAACTTGGAGTTCAGTGCACACCTTTACCAAGCATTACCACTTGCCTCTTTACTCTAAATCCAGAGCAGGATTTGCCACTGCAGTTCTGCAGGGCCTCATAGCCAATCCTAACTCTTTATAGACCAGCCACCCAACCTTAGCTTTGGGATTCTACCCAAGTGTAATGACTGCAGCAGTGTAACACGATGAACATAGTACAGTTTTCTACCTACCGTAAATGTAGATGTTCGAGTGTTCACACTGCTGCAGTCCAGGTTACCCTCCATCCATCCCCTCTGAACTAGCTGGACTTAACTATACCTTTCTATCCTATACAACCTTTGTGGTGTATTTGCTTGTAACTGAAGGTATTGTTTTTATTTTATATGTATATTTTTTATTAGCAATATGTATTGCCTATCTACTTGGTGCACCTGACATCTGGGGCAAGAAAAACTGAAGAAAATGGCTTCGGATGCATCTTATATACCCCTGGCACACTGACGTCAGGGAAGAAGCGACAGCAACTGATGCCGGACCAAGACTTTGGAACTTTGGCCGACTGCGGGACCACCTGACGGCAGGATAACCCAAGTGTAATGACTGCAGCAGTGTGAACACTCGAACATCTACATTTATGGTAGGTACAAAACTGTACTTTTTAAAATTCCCTGCCTCAGAATGTGGTCTAGCCAACACACTAAAAATAAATCCATTACTATTACCATTGTGCACATTAACAAAATGTGAAGCCACAGGGCTGTCCATATTGCTCCTCCTAGCATCCCCCGAATGCTCTAAGATGCGGATTTTAACTTTCCTCGTAGTTTGACCAATATACCAAAGTGGCTTAACACAATCACACCCTTTCATCAGTGTTCTTTCATTGTAATAATGTAACATTGTGATGTATTTTTTAATAACAGTGTAAATAAAAATAGAGATGTTGCACTTTAAATGATGAATTTTTGCCTTAATTGGTTAATGAGTTGCTTGTTAAAAGAATATATAAGGAGATGTTTTTTGTATGGTGAGGTGTTCCATTGAAGGCGAATAGCTGAGGTACCAGGACTTGTTATTAAAAGAAAAACTTTTTTACCATCTCTGCGTTTTAATGTTCCTGTCTGCTTGGAATTGTGGTATATTTTTCGATCTTTTACATCCACCTGAGCTACCACCAACTCAAGCAGACAGGGCCTCAGTTTTAACATCTCATACAAAGGATGGCACATTCAGGAGTTCAGCACCATCCTAATGCTTCACTGCAGTGTTAGCATTCGGTCTCGCTGGTGTGGGGATTGAACTCACAGCCTTCTTAACCAAATATGAATGTGCTTCTCATTGAGTCACTTACACTGCAATGTGTAGATAGAAATGTTTTGTTTTGTCTTGTCTTTCTACAATTGAGAGCAAAATGTCTATGGTAGTTACCTGAAACCCGATATATTTCAGTCACTGTACCTTATTCTAAAGCTACTTTTTGTTCTTTTGCAGGTAGCTAATTAAGGAGTTCCAGTTGTAACCTAACGCATTATGTTTACATTTCTGCTGGGAATGCCAGGACTACCCTCAGTCCAAATAGATACTCAGGGAATTTTTAGACTTGCCTCAGCACAGGCCTCTAGCTATACCCCCCTGTCCTGGATATTGTAGATGATGTCTTCTTAGAGTCCAGTCTTACTCCTGACACCTTACCACCAGCTCCTAGAAAACCTGACATACTACAGAGTACCTGACTCTGACAAATTTCTCTAAGAATTGTACTGCGGATCCAGAGACCATTTCCCAGGGACCTAAAGGCATTAAGGCTACTACAGCCAAAAACCCTACCCCTTCAGGCAGGACTCTAGAGCTTTAGACAGATGGGGTAAGAAGGTATATACCTCTGCAACTCTTGCCATCAGGGCTTTGAATTGCCAGTTTCACATGTTGAAGTACCAGCAACATATTATGGAACTAATTAAACAAAAAATGGTGTTACTTCCAGACTGTGCAGAAAATAAAGATTTACAAGAGTTAATGCATTCTGCAAACCAAGTTAGTAAACATACTTTGCAGTGTGGTTTTGATGCCTTTGAAGCATCTTGCAGGGCCGCTGTCACTGGGTTTGTACTGAGAAGGCATGCTTGGCTAAAGGAACAAGCCTTGGCTGACCATGTCAAAGCAAAATTACTAGATGCTCCATTAAATCAGGAGCATTTGGCACAAAAACAGAAGAAGTTCTTAAAAAGATGGAAGAAAAAGCTAAATATATTCAAACCATCAAAGATTTCTTACAGGTGCAGCCACCTAGATTCAGTAGGCATTGGCCTTCAAAAAACAGATCTTTTCCAGTCCCTCTCATTCCAAACCCAGGGGAAACAGACCACCAAGACTACAGTCCCAGGGTATGCAGAGATCTAAACAATAGAGTGTTTCCACCTCAAAACCAGGGAGTGGTAAGCCACCCCCATATGGAAAAAGTTCACAACGACTTTCCAGTTATCTTTCCCAGCCATGCCCAAGTACTTGCACCCCTAGGAGGAAAACTCACCCTTCATGCAAAAAACTGGATGTCCATTACTCGGGACCAATGGGTTCTAAACATTGTATCCTAGGGATATAGATTCTACTTCCACTCACTGCCAACTCCAAGTGGGTTGCCCAGACCTTCCTCCAAACCACTGGGCAGAAGCTCAAAAGCAAGTAGTCCCTTCTCCGTATCAGGGCTATTCACCCTGTTCCAGAAGAACAAAGGGGACAGGGTTTCTACTACAGACTCTTCTTGGTGCCCAGAAAAGAGGGCTTTTGGTGCCCTATCCTCGATCTATCCATTCTCAAGACCTTTCTGGTGGTCCCAAAATTCATAATGCTTACACTGCAACAACTTCTTCCTATGCTAGGCAAGGATGCCTGGTTAGCCACCCTAGACTTAAAAGAAGCTTATGTGGATATCCTCATAAGGTAGTCTTGCAGGAAATATCTATGTTTCAGGACAGGCTTCATGCACTGTCAGTTCTCTGCACTTCCCTTTGGCTTATCTACTGCGCCCAGAGTATTCATAAAATGTCTGGTTCCAGCCATTGCATACTGCAGGCAGAGAAATATTCAAATCTACCCATACTTGGACGATTGCCTGATTCAGGCGGACAGTCAGGAATTGCTACTTCAGCACCTGGCATTTGTAAAAGGATTCTAACTTCACTGGGATACACCATCAACAAAAATAAATCACAACTGGTGCCTTGCCAACCAATTGTATTCCTGGGAGCAAGCTTGAACACAACTTCCCAGATGGCATTCCTCACTCCAGAAAAACAGTTCCATTTGACAAACTATTTCAAACTAATGGCCATCAAAATCCAGCTATCTGCAAGGAAAATACTGCAAGCCCTAGGGTTCATGGCCTCAAGCATTCTGCTAATTCCATATGCAAGACTGCATATGAGGAAACTTCAGTGGTACTTAAAAAGTCTCTGGTGTCAACATTCTCAGGACCTGGAATCCGTGATTCCTATCATTCCTTGTCTAAGGGCAGAGTTCCTTTGGTGGGCAGAAGCATGCAACCACAACAAGGGACTTCATTTCACTCAACCCCTTGCCGCCCAAACCCTGACAACAAACGCATCAGACTATGCATAGGGGGCTCACATGGCAGGCAAATGTATTCAAGGCAATTGGAGCCCAGAACAAATTCCCCTGCATATCAGTCGAAAAGAGATGCTAGCTGTACAGAATGCTCTGACAGGCTTCAGATGCCTTATCCTTCCAGGACAGCTCCTGATAAAGACACACACACCACAGTTGTGTGGTACATAAACAAGCAGGGCAGAACTCATTCTTACCCAATCTGCAGGTTAGTTATGGCTCTGTGGAACACAACATTAAGCATTCAAGTGCACCTACAAGCTCAATTCCTGCCAGGCAAGCAAAATTCACTGGCAGACAACTTAAGCAGAAATCTACCGGACCCTCCCGAGTGGAAACTGGAACCCAACTCATTCAAACTTCTAACCCAGAGATGGGGAACACTAGAGGTGGACCTTTTTGCCTCCCCCCAAAACCACCAATTGAGCAAATTTGGCACCAGGGACCCTCACAGCAGAGCCTGGAAGGTGGACACCCTATCCTTTACATGGGAAAACCTCTCAATTTATGCCTTTCCTCCACCGCCCCTCCTCTCAAACGTACTACTCAAGATCAAACAGGACAGGCCAAGGGCAATCCTTATTGCACCAGACTGGCCAATTCAGCACTGGTGCCCACTCCTACGCAGTCTGACAGCAGTGCCACCTTGGCACCTGCATCACACACCTTCTCTGCTGTCTCAGCAGGAGGGACAGATTTTGCATCCACAGCTGCAAACCCTAAACCTTGCAACCTGGCTTATTCCCTAAATGCACCACCAGCATCCCTCCGCAAACCGGTGCTGGACATCATCCTTGAGGCCAGAAGGCCTAGTACTAGGAAATCCCATGCTGAAAAGTGGAAAATATACTATTCTTTGAGTCAGTCTCAAGGAAAGCACACAGCTGTGCCTATCTTACCTCAAATCCTTGATTACCTAGCAGAGCCACTCCACAGAGGCCTATCCTTCTCATCCATTAAGATTCATGTCTCTACCATCTCAGCTCATTATAATACTGAGCCTCCTCTCTTTTCTTACCCTCTCATCAAACAGTTCTTGAGAGGAGCTAACAATTTAAGGCCACCCTAGGACAGCTCCCACCCCATCCTGGGACCTTAACTTTGTACTAGAGAAGCTCACACTTTTCCCCTTTGAGCCTGCTGCTTCAGCAGAGTTAAGATTCCTGTCTTGGAAAATAGCCTTACTTCTAGCTATTACTTCAGCAAGAAGAGTGTCTGAGTTACAGGCACTAATGGTGGTGGAGCCCTTCATAATTTTCCATGCTGACAGGGTTTCCCTCAGGACTAACCCTTCCTTTATGCCCAAGGTGGTATCCAATGTGGCTTTAAACCAACCCATCCATTTGCCAACCTTTTTCCCTAATCCTCAGAATAAAGGGGGAAGGATCCTGCACTCCTTGGATGTGCACAGTTAGCTCAGGTTCTACCTTGACAGGACTAAGCCTTTCAGAAAATCTGACCAGCTGCTAGTCAGCTTTGCTACAGGGGCAGAGGGCAAGGCCATTTCAAAGCAAACCATTTCCAAATGGATAGCACTGCATCCATTTCTTCTACAAGAACCATGGAAAACCTACCCCTCTGGGGATCAGAACTCATTCCACTAGAGCTACTTCAACCTCTACAGCATTTCTCAGGGGAGGCCCTACCAAGGATATCCTGGAAGCTACAGCCTGGAGTTCTATACACACCTTCACCAAGCATTACCACTTACCTATTTTTTCTAAATCCAGAGTTGGATTTGCTACAGCAGTCTTACAAGGCCTGCTAGCCAGCCCTAACACTTCTTGAATGCCTTCACCCTTCCTCAGCTTTGGGAATCAACCCAAGTGCGATGACTGCAACAGTGAAACACAAAGAACATAGTACAGTTGTATACACTTACCATAAATGTAGATGTTCGAGTGTATTCACTGTTGCAATCCTGGTTTCCCTCCCTCCACCCCCCCTGGCTTTCTGTATCCTTTCTAACTACTCTCTTTATGGGCATCTTTTATGACAGGGGTATTTTTCTTTTTACTGGAGGTGTTCCACACCAAATAATAGCTTCCTGTTTTGTTGGCTCCTGACATCTGGGTCAAGACAAACTGATGTAATGGTGTCAGCTGCATGTTTTATACCCCTGATGACCTGACATCATGGAAGAGGTGACAGCAACTGACGCAGAAATCCCAAGACTCTGGTATTCAGGCCGACTGAGGGCTACCTGCAGGCAGATAACCCAAGTGTGATGACTGCAACAGTGAATACACTCGAACATCTACATTTATGGTAAGTGTACACAACTGCACTTTCTCTGCATTAACTTTTGGTTTATCTACAGCTACAAGGATGCTCACAAAGTGCCAGCTCCAGCCATAGCTTATTGCAGACCAAATGGCATTGACATTTTCCTTATTCAGATGACTTGCATATCTTTGCAGAATCTTTATCCAGATGTCAGAGGTCATTAACTTGGGTTATTTCTCTTGACCAGTCTGGTCTTCCAGGTAAACATTACAAAATCCTCTTTGACCCTGTATCACAGGATTGTGTTTATGCGGTGCCTTTTAGACACTATTCTTAAAAAGGCCTTTTTTTACTCCAGAGAAGGTGGATTTTATTTGGAATTATTCCTGAACTTTTCTAATCAGTCCTAGATGTCTATACGATAAGTAGAGGTCATGGTTTCTATTGACATAATGCTTAAGGTTTTTACCTTATAAACATAAGGTGCAGGGTTTGATTCTCATATGGGGTAATTGTATATGCTTAAAATGGCTCACAAGGGCAGTTAGACTAGTACTTATATATGAACCTATGATTCTCATGATTCCTCCTCCCAGGTTGCACATGAGAAAGATGCAGTGGTTTCTAAAAAAAAAAAAAAAAAATAACATGAATCCAGTGTTTGCAGTCTCTTGAGTATCAAATTCCAGTTTTGGGCTTTATAAAAAGGGAACTGCTTTAGTGGTGATGATAAATTCAACTGAACCTAGGTATCATGTTCTCTCCTCAGACCCCAAACTAATCTCTCACCACAGATGCTTCAAATTTTGCTTGGGGAGCAGTTTCCTTGGGGGTAAACATGCAAGGCCTGTGGAATCTTTTAGGCCGCCCAGAGCACATCAACCTCAAGATGTTGGCTGTGATCCAAATCTTGAAGTATCTCCATCACCTATAGTCCCAGGGTCCTTTTCAAGTGATTTCAGACAGTACCACAGTCATGTGGTGCATAAACAAGCAGGTGATACAAGGACGTACCCCCTATGAAGGCTGGCAGTGATGACTTGGGCATTGGTTCTTCAGCATTCCTTAACCCTCCACGCTTATTGCATTCTGTCAGAATAAAACTTAGTGACAGACGAGCTGAGCAGGACCTGGACAGGTAATCACGAATGGAAATAGAATGAGGGGGTCTTCAGGAACTGATCCAGTTATGGAGGACACCTCAAAGATCTTTTTGCTTCCTTTCAAAACAGAATACTTAAATTTTTTTCCAGGGCTCCCTTCAATAAAGCCTAGAAAATAGATGAATATTCAGTCCTTTGGAAGTGGGTGTTCTTTGTGTTTTCACCCTTTCCACTGATATCCATGGTAGTTCTCAAGATTTCAAAAGGTTACCCCAAAAATCATTGTGGTGATCCTATTTTGGTCCAGGCAGCATTATCTCTCTTTCTCATTATGGAATTGTCCCAGGGTAGTTACCACAAGTTTCCTCACAGACGGGAGTTGATGCAAGACAGTGGCAATCAACATCAACTGGCTGTCTGAGCTATTCTATTGTAATACCTTTTAGACACTTATTTCATGAGGATGTGGAGCAGGTACTAAAGGAGAGCCTGCTACTAGAAAATCCTATATTGATAAGTGGAAGCAGTTTTCTACTTGGTGCCTAACCAATAACCATGGGCTCATCAGGTATTTTGTACTACTGGTGCTCAAATATTTATGTAAGCTACTTTCTTCTGGCCTTTCTTATTCCTCTATAAAGGTTCATTGTGTGGCCTTTTCAGTAGTTATCTCCATGAGTCCTCCTTTTTCTTCTTCTTTGTCTGCTGTGAAACAGTTTCTGACAGGAATTTTTACCTGATACCTCCTTGTAAAAAGGTCGCTCCTCTTTGGGATCTTACCTTTGTGCTGGAGGAATTGACTTTCACCTTTCAACCTTGCCATCAAGCTGATTTAAGGTTACTTGGAAAACTGTACTCCTCATTGCTGTGACATCTGTGAGAAGAGTATCCGAGCAAGCTCTTATGGTGTTGAACCCTGTCCAGTTTTTTACAGGAATAGGGTCTCTTAAAGAACAAACCACTCATTTATGTCCATAGTGGTTTCAGAGTTTACTTTGAATCAACCCATCAATATCCCAGTTTTCTGCCTGAAAAATAGGGAGAAAGGATTCTGCATACTCTGGACATGCTTATGCAGCTTGGGTACTATCTTGACAGAACTAGGCTCTATAGAAAAGCTGATCAGCTATTTATTTGTCATCACTGGGCAAAAAAGGAACACCCTTTGTCCAACAGGCAATTTCCAGGTTGTTGTCCTCAAATACTGCTTTTTATTTCCACCATGGTACAGTCATTCCAGGAAGTATCAAGGCACATTCTACTAGAGCCTTGTGTTCGATGGCATACTGCAAAGGAGTGGACTCTAGAAGCATTCTGCAGGCAGCTACATGGTCCTCTGTACAAACTTTTACAAAGCTTTGCAAACTAGATTACTTTTTGAGGTTCAGTTCTAGCTTTGCTTAGAACATTCTGCAGGGGCTTCTGGTCCACATCATTCCTGCAGCCAGGTTGGATAGGCTTTGATAATCAACCCATGCAGCCTAAAGGCTACTGCAGCAGTGGGAATGCTAAACATAGTACATGTGTGTAAGTTGCATTGAACCATAACAGTAGATGTTCGATTTACTCACTGCAGCAGTTGCTACATTCACCCTTCATATCCCTACTTTTGTACATGGTTGTTGGGATATAAATTAGGGTCTTATTTGCTTTTGCTTTATATGTTTCTTTGTTATTGGCTGTTTTATACAGGATTGTTAGGCTGTTCCCTCCTTTTATGGGCAAGAACGTTTTGAAGAAACCTTCACTCTGAGTGGTTATTTCCCTCCTTGGGATTAGCCATTCAGCAGTCAGAGCTTTTTGAAGCTGTCCAGTTGTTGTTTCTTATGCAGAAAACAACCAATGTAGCCTAAAAGCTGCTGCAGCAGTGAGGAATTCAAACATCTACTGTTATGGGTAAGTGCACCTTGCATAACTGTACTCTTCTTCCCGTTATTCTGGCTTAATACATTTCTGCTTTTATGCAAAGGCATGCCCTGAGTTTTTCTAATGAATCATCCCCATGGATTGAATCTCTGTTAAGTTTTCTACACTAACTTGTCTGTGCTTAGTAATCTGCTGTGTGCCTGGGACTTAGTATTTAGTTCTGTTACACTTTGCCTGCTGTTTATTTTCATAATACAGGCTTGTCTAGCAGATGTTCCTGGTATCGTCTGGAATTTAATACCACTCCCACATTTACCTCTGTCCCTCTCACTAGCCTTGTTCTGCTTCAGTGTTGCATGCGATTTGTCTTAATGCCTTTTTTCAGTATGGGTTTCAGGCTTTGTTTTTCTTCTTTTCTGGTTGCATCCTGAAAACGTAAGGGTCAATGCAGAGTCTGTATGCTTTTTTCTCTGTTTGCATTTCAGCTTGTGGTTAAGTCCCTGGTCCTCTCACCAGCCTCATCTTGGGTGTAGTAGCAGTTAGATCCTGTAACAATGGTATCTCTCCTGTCTTATGGCATTACACATTTTAGGGTTGACTCCTTCGACAAAGTTAACACTTTCCCATGTTGCAACACCCCTTCAACAAATGCTTATTTCCCCTTGTCTTATTATGCCTTTGGTGGAGCTTCCTGTAACTTCTTTCCCCATAGGGTTCAGAGGGTCACTTCAGGATTGACTATTTTTCATTATTATGGTCAAATTCCTTCTGTTGGCTACCACCTCTCATCTTCATTCAACCTCTAATATCTCCTCGGTGTCTACAGTCAGGGATCACCTTCAATGCCATCAGCTTCAACCTTACTGCTCCTGACCACAGTTTTTTTTTTTTTAAACAAGAAACATCTTTATTAAATTATCATGTATGACATAGGCAATCAAACATTTTTATGAATTAAAACAAACCATATTGACGTAATTTTGTTTGCAAACATTATATATCTTAAACCTTATTGACACACGTTTATTTGCAAACATTATACATCACTTATAATCTACCCAGTCATTGTCAAACATTACATAGCTCATTCAAATCTTGCCTTCTTTAAAACCTTGTTCTTCCTCTGCATTTATTGTTCCCACAATTCCCATTGTTTCTTTTTAATTTGTTACTACCTTTTTCTAGAGATCCCAATTCCAGTTGTTTTACCTCTGTTAGTATATTCACTACTTGTAGTAAAATTGGTTTAAACTTTTCTATTTTCTAATAATTGCTTTTGTGGCAGCCACCATAATTAGACTCAGCAAGGCCTTTCCATGTCTAGGCAATTTCGATTCTGTATCATAGCTTAAAAGAATTTCCTTAGTTACACCAATTTGCTCACCCAGTGTCTCTGACAGAGCAGTCTACAGGGAGTCTTTAAAGTTTGCCAACTCATTACATTTCCAGAAAATATGCTCCCAGTTACCCCTTCTTCCCCATCATACCTCCAACATTTGCTGTCTACCTGAGGAAAAATTCTTTGGAGTCTACTGTTGGTGTAAAAGAACCTATGTAAACACTTCCAAAAAAAGAATCTAAATCTTCTAGACTTCGTTGCTTATTTGGGAGGCATACATATATCCCCTTTTGTTTCTTTGTAAATTGCTAATCCAGTCTCTCTTCTTAGTCCTTTTGAACCTCCTCTGATTGATACTTGTAGTAATTGTGTGATATTTTGTATGCTCTACTAATTATTCCTTTTTAACAGCAGCTTCTGTTTTAGATGCTACTAAAAAACTCTACCAGTGCTGGTCTTTCACTTAGGATTCTCCTATTTCTCTGTCTTTACCTATACTCTCATATCAATCCTTGATAGGAAAGGCAGTCTCTAGCTTGCAATCCAAATACATTTCTGGCCTCTTCCCGTTCTATTACCTTCCCATCTCCAATTATTTCCTCCCAGTTCCTTGGTTCTTTTGCCAGTTTTCTCCAATAAATTCCAGCTCCCTATTGCCTGTATCCCTAATTGCAATTATCCCTATCCGCAGAACCTCCTTTTTCCATTTCCAGGTTGGCTTAGTTATTAAATTACTTTCTGTTGATTTATGAATATTAATATTCTGCATGGTTATTGTTGTCCTTAAGGATCTGCATCCAGAATCCCAGTCTCTCTGCTTCTTGAGCTTCCACCCTGTTTCATCATCCCTTTCCACTTTGAATTATAGGTTTCTGCTTGTGCTATGTATAGGAGCCTTCACTGCGTAGTTCTAAAATACCCCTTCAGATCAGGTAATCCCAACCCACCTTGTTCATTTGGAAGAATCAGCTTGTTCCACTTGACTCTTGCCGTCTTCCCTTGCCAGATAAAACCATTCAGCTCTTTAATAATTGCTATCTACAACTTCTCCTCTGGTTGATAAAAATATGCCTGACGTGTATAAAACTAAAGGGACTAAACATATTTTAACTGCTTCCATCTTACTATTCATATCCAAATAACAGAGCTTCCAATTTCTCCATTTTTTGCATTATCTTTTGTTTGGTCTTTTCCCACATGTCCTTAGCTGCCACACCTTAATCCTTTTTAATCCATACTCCTAAGTACTTAATTTTATCATGACCCTGTAAATATGGATATTATTGAACCAATTTGTGTGTGGATACATAATTTGCAGCTATTGCATTTGTTTCAGCTTTGTTCATTTTATATTCTGAAAAGATTTGAAACTGCCTAAAAATGTTACATAACACTGAAATGTCCTTTTCTGGTTTTATCAGGTATAAAGTAATATCATCTAGAAATAGTCAGCTTTTTTGACTACTGTTCCAATTATATCCTTCAACGTCTGAGTCTCTTATTTTCTTTGCCAGTAGTTGTAAATGTAGTGCAAACAACAAAGGGTAAAGAGGATTTTCCTGCCTGGTTCTTCTGCCCAAACAGAAATTATCTTAGAGGAATCTACCCACTTTAATTTTCACCTCCGAGCCCTCATGTATTTTCCTAATCATCATCATCATCATTTTGTCAGGAGAATGCAAATGCTTCCTTTGCCTTGCTGATAAAACTCCCAGTTACTCTGTCAAATGCTTTCTCTGCATCAAGATCCACCAGCAACAGTGGCATTTTCATACATTCATCTTCCCTCTGGATCATCAGTGTTCTTTTAATGTTGTCAAATATTTGCTTTCCCTGCACAAAACCACATTGATCCATATTTATCAATTTTGGCATCACCCTTGCCACTGATTTAGCCACTGTATATATAATTATAATTATGGTTTAGGGATTGAAAAGAGCCTGTATGAAGCTGGATCTAATGGGTCTTTACCATCTTTAGGTGTTGTAGCCACCATCACTTTCTTCCATGATGGTGGTGCTTTTCCTCCTCATAAAATACTGTTAAGCAAAACGTTCCATATCTTTATCACTTTTTTCCCTCCTAGCTTCCAAACTTCCACAGGAAATACTATCTATTCTTGAGCACGTTCCTGTGGATTGGTTATACAATACAATTTTTATCTCATCTCCTCTTATCCTAACTGTTAGTAACTGAGCCTCATCTACCTCTAACCATAGCATTCATAATTTTTTCCATAAGCATTTCCATTTGTACATTTTCTGGATCTCCATATTTCTCTACTGTATACAGACTTTCATAAAATTTCCAAAATATTTCTAGTACCTCTACAGGATCTCTTGTTATCTTCCTTGTTATAGGCTCCCTAAGCTTAGTGATAACCCTTTATTTTTGTTTCCTGTTTTGTTGCATTAAATGCTCTGACATCATTATTAAAATACAGTTGCTTAACAGCAGTCTTTCTAAACTCATGCATATTATCAAAGTAATCCTTTATTTTCTACTTAACATTCTGCAATTGCTCCTCCTCTTGCTCTGTGAGATTTCACCTATTCTTTAATACTTTAACATTTGTCAGTCCCTCTAAACAGATGTTCTTCGTGTTTCACTGTTGCAGTCATCACATTTGGGTTATCCCTGCCAGGATAGCCCTCGGCCGGCCCGAATACCGTATTTCTGCATCGGTTGCTGTCGCTGCAGGACTGACGTCAGGTCATCAGTACTATAAAGTAAGGCAGCTGATGCCATTACATCAGTCTTTCTTGCTGCGGAGCCTGAAGCAGAAGCAGTTCGCACAAGTGCCGGCCAGCCGCTACACGAGTTTCATCTTCCGAATTGAAGCTGAAGTCTGCTAAAGCCAAGTACCCTGTTGGGGATCCTTTTTTCTTGCACTAACCAATGTCAGAAAAAGTTAACAATTGTCTCACCTGTGGAAAGCAAATACCACACTGAGACTTTCATTCTTACTGCATCACTTGCTTAGGCCCAGACCACGATGTCCCACGCTGTTGCTTCTGTGCTTTGTTCAAAGCCAGAACTATATGTCGTCTAGCCCTTACTGTAGCTAGATATTTTCGCTTAAAGTCCTCAAATTCCGATATGGCTTCGGTAAGCCATCCGAAAGCAGATCTTCCAAAAAAAGTAAAGATAAAGACAGAGACAGACCGCACAGGTCCAAACCTACCGACAACGCTTCTGTTAAGCTAGTCATCAGTTTTCTGGTCCTCAGTGAGGCGCTTTTGCAGCCCCTGATGCCCACTTCTGTGGATTCGCAAGCCGCTACCGAGATCCTTTTTGAGTCTGGTGTACCACAAAACTCTTCTTCGACTAAGGATCCTATGGTTGTCTCTCCCTTGGATGGGTCCAGAGCTGCTGAGCAGGCACCGGCTTCTGAGGAAGTACATCGCACTACCGATTCTCGACACAAGCTGACGACTTCCTTCGTATCTACTTTTCTTTCAAAAACTACCTAGTTTCTTAGGCCCAAGGTACGAACGACACCCAAGAAACCAACCCAAACTCAGGCACCTGCTTCCGCGCCTCAGTCTCAAATGCTTAAAATGGCAGAAGACCTTATCATGCTGATCAGTGGAAGCCAAGCTACCGCTTCAAAAAGAAAAGAGATCTGTCTGTCCCCTGTAGTTTTGGCTGAATAGGAGTCTGATGACTCTAATGCATCTGAATATGAAGACATGCAGCCCCTCTCTACTTATGAGGATTCTGATGCCTTCCATTCCTTCAGCTTCTCCCCCAGAGGATTCTTCCTTTGGGGAAACCCTTCATACCTTAAGGGAGCATTTCCACTGGGAAAGTCAGGACTACCCTCAGTCTAAAAAGAGATTCAGGTAATTCTTATATCTTCCACAGCACAGACCCCTGGCCATTCCCCCAGTCCTGGATGTTGTGGAGGATGTTTTCCTGGAATCCAGTCTGACTCCTGACACTGTCCCTCCTGCACCCAGAAAACCAGACCGGTATTAGTGTCCCTGACTCGCACAAATTTCTTTTCAAAGATCCTTCTGCTGACACTGAGGTAATTTCTCAAGGGCCTAAAGGAATTAAAGGTATCTCTGCTACAAATCCCACCCCCTCAGATAGGGATTACCGAGCACTAGACAGATGGGGTAAAAAAGTATACACCTCTGCTACTCTTGCTATCAGAGCACTAAATTGCCAGTTCCATATGCTAAAATTTCAGCAACATACTCTGAAACTCCTCAAACAAAAAATGTCTTCATTTCCTGCTTGTGCAGAATCTAAAGAGTTACAAGAGTTAATGTATTCTGCAAGTCAAGTAACCAAACACACCTTGCACTGTGGTTTTGACACCCTAGAAGCTTCTTGCAGGACAGCAGTCACCGGTTCTGTCCTTAGAAGACATGCTTGGCTTAAGGAACAGCCCTTGCCAGACCATGTTAAATCTAAATTGTTGGATGCCCCCTTGCACAAAGACAACTTATTTGGCACTAAGGCAGAAGAGGTCTTAAAAAAAGACAGAAGAAAAAGCAAAATCTATGCCGACAGTTAAGGACTTCTTACAGGTCCAGCCACCCAGGTTCAGCAGGCATTGCCCCTCCAAGCACTCGTCCTTTCCTGCTTCCACCAGGCCATTTCAGCCCAGACCACATGGAAGCAGACCCCCCCCAGACAGTAGTCACAGGGAATGCAGAGATCTAAACAATGGACTTCCTCCACTTCAAAAACAGGGAGTTCCAAGCCACCCCTTATGGTAAGAATTCACAGTGAATCTCCTCACCCACCTTCACTTACCCTTGGGAGGAAAATACTCCTTTCATGCAAGCACCTGGGCCACCGTTACCAACGACCGCTGGGTTATCAACATAGTGCCCCAGAGATAAAAATTTTCTTTCCACACCCTTCCAGCTCCAAAAGGGTTCCCAGATCTACCTCCAAACCAGTGGACAGGGGTATAAAAGCAAGTCCTTTCCCTGCTCTCCATGAGGGCAATAGAGCATGTTCCTGCAGAACAGAAAGGCCAAGGTTTCTACTCAAGGCTTTTTCTGGTTCCCAGAAAAGAGGGCACCTGGCACCCCATCCTCGATCTATCCATTCTAAACTCCTTCCTGGTGATACCAAAATTCAAAATGCTCACCCTTCAGCAGCTGCTACCAATGCTCTCCAAGAATGCTCTGCTAGCCACTCTAGACCTAAAGGAGGCCTACCTCCACATTCATATCAGGGAATCATGCAGAAAATATCTCTGTTTCAGGGCAGGATCTCTGCACTTTCAGTTCTCTGCACTTCCCTTTGGCTTATCTACTGCTCCCAGAGTTTTCACAAAATGTCTGGCTCTGGCCATTGCCTTTTGCAGACAAAGGAATATCCAGATTTACCCATATTTAGGCTGCCTAATTCAGGCAGACAGCCA
The DNA here is from genome assembly GCF_019279795.1 of Protopterus annectens. Classification (NCBI taxonomy): domain Eukaryota; kingdom Metazoa; phylum Chordata; order Ceratodontiformes; family Protopteridae; genus Protopterus; species Protopterus annectens. The sequence continues at coordinate 762,838,724 of NC_056726.1, read as the reverse complement.
GGTAAAGCTGTTCAAGCACCTGGCCTTTGTCAAGTCCCTACTAACCTCTGTAGGATACACAATCAACAAAAAGAAATCCAAACAAGTACCCACCCAAAGGATTATATTCCTGGGAGCAAGCCTGGACACAGCATCCCAGATGGCATTCCTTACACCAGAAAAGCGATTGTTTTCTGGCAGCCTACTTCTCTCAATTAACCACCAGACCCCAGTTATCTGCAAGGAAAATCCTGCAAGCTCTGGGGTTCATGGCATCTTGCATTCTACTCATTCCTTATGCCAGACTGCATATGAGGAAACTTCAGTGGTACCTAAAAAGCCTTTGGTGTCAACACTCCCAAGACCTGAAAATTCTTATACCCATGATACCTTGCCTCAGAAAAGATTTTCTTTGGTGGGCAACAGCATGCTCCCACAACAAGGGATTACCTTTCTCACCACCCCCCTTGCCGCCCAGACCCTCACCACAGATGCATCAGACTATGCCTGGGGGGCACACCTGGATGGCAGGTGCATACAGAGCCGACAGAGGCCACAGCAAATCCATCTGCACATCAACCAAAAAGAGATGCTAGCTGTCCAGCACGTCTTGACAGCTTTCAAGCCCCTTCTCTCCCTAGGGGCTCTCCTGATCAAAACAGACAACACCACTGTGATGTGGTATATCAACAAGCAGGGAGGGACTCGCTCCTACCCTTTGTGCAGGCTGGCCATAACCCTTTGGCACACAGCCTCTGCCATGCAACTCCACCTGTTAGCACAATTCCTACCACATTCTCAAAACTCTCTGGCAGACCACTTAAGCAGAAATCTTCTGGACACACACGAGTGGCAGCTCAACAAAAGAACCTTCACCCTGATATCTCAGAAATGGGGCACCTCAAAGGTCGACCTCTTTGCCTTCCACACCAACCCTCAGCTCAGCAAGTTCTGCACCAGGGAGCATCACTGCATGGCTTGGAAAGTGGATGCCTTGTCCTTCCCCTGGGTCAGTCTATCTGTCTATGCCTTTCCTCCACTACCTATCATCCCCAGGGTATTGTTCAAAATAAAGGAGGAAAAGCCAAGGACAATTCTTATTGCTCCAGACAGGCCTCACCAGCACTAGTACCCACTGCTGTGCAGCCTGTCCTCACTGTCACCATGGCATCTCACTCAGTTTCCTACTCTCCTGACCCAGACGGAAGGAGAATTCATGCATCCCCAATTGCAGACCCTCAGTTTGGCAGCTTTGCTTATTCCCTAACCCCCGATCAGTCTGCCAACTTCAGTCAACAAGTTCTAAATGTCATACATGAGGCCAGACGCCCTAGCACTCGAAAGTCTTATGCTGGAAAATGGAAAAGGTTCAGCACCTGGATTCAGGCTAAGGGAGCCAGTATGGCACAGCCCCCCCCCCCCCTCTCATTCTGGATTGCTTAGCTGACCTGCTACACAGTGGTCTCTCTTTTTCCTCTATTAAAATTCATGCCTCTGCTATCTCTGCTCATTTCCCCACTGAGCAACCCCTTTTCTCACATCCTCTGAACAAACAGATCTTACAAGGGTCTAGCAACTTGAGGCCATCCAGAAGCCACCTACCCCAGCTTGGGGCCTTAACTTTGTGTTGGAAAAGCTCACCCCCCCCTTCAAACCAGCCTCTTCAGCAGAGCTAAAATTTCTCTCCTGGAAGACAGTGAAACACGAAGAACATAGTACAGTTGTGTACACTTACCATAAATGTAGATGTTCGAGTGTATTCACTGTTGCAGTCCTGGTTTCCCTCCCTCCACCCCCTCTTCTCTTTCCTTACAAGGGACATATTGGTATTTACTTTCTACTAGTGGGGTTCTTCCACCAGAACCTGGCTCCCACTTGGGGGCTCCTGACAGGTTACGGAAGAAAAAGTGACAGTAATGGTGTTGGCTGCCTTACTTTATACTACTGACGACCTGACGTCAGTCTTGAAGCGACAGCAACCGACGCAGAAATACTAAACCTCTGGTATAAGGGCCGGCCGACGGCTACCCTGGCAGGGATAACCCAAATGTGATGACTGTGAATACACTCGAACATCTACATTTATGGTAAGTGTACACAACTGTAATTTCTTGCTACTTCTTAACCATATCGGTCTTTTTTTTATTTCCACCCTGTTTTTAAACTCCACGTTGATTTTACCCACTCCCTAGCTATATTTTCAGAAGTTTCTGTCTTATTTAATACTCCCGAATTATTTCTACTACCCATTCCTTAAATTCCTGTCTTTTCAATAAATAAGTGGGGAAAGCGCCAGTGTCTTATTTTTATTTCATTACCCTCCGTTTTTATTTTAGTTATTAATTAATTTGCGTCTTAGTCTTACATTGTTAATGTAACTAACATATCCTCATCCAACCTTATGTTCTATGCCTCTCGTCCTCCAGGATAATTTTCTTTAACATCTTAGTTGCTTAATTTTAAATGAATTCATACTGTTTACCAACTGTTTTGTGGAATTTCCACCTATTTTGATTGTAATAATTGTTCTTTGTATTTTACTTACACTTTTTTACTAGTATTTTCATTATGTGATGTAACATTGTACTGTGGAGCTTTTCTCCCCGGGCCTCCACTGAAAACGGGCCCTCAATCCCAGTGGACCTCCCCAGTCACCAAACATAAATAAATAAATTATTGGCATATGATCTGAAATAGGTATTGGATGCATATAAAAGCTTTCAATTAAATGCACATGTTCCTGTGAAATGTAAGTTCTGTCTAACCTTTCCCAGTTTCTGTATCTTGTGGAGTAATATTTAAATCCACTCTGAACTCCTACTACTGAATTGACATCTTCCATGCCAAATATTTTATTAAATTTCTTCAATCTACCCTCCTTTATTATATTTTTCTCTTCTGGGCCCCCCAGACACAGCTTCAGTGCTGAAAATTAAATTCCAGTCCCCACTTTTAAGTAATATTCTCTGCTGAAAACTGACTTCTCCCAGCATTTTCTTAAGCTCTGTTATAGCAGTTTTAAGTGGAATACAAGTGCATGCCAGCATAATCCTATTCCCTTTCCAGTAACCCCTTAGTATTACAAATCTAACATTATCTTTTTTATCTTTTTCTGTCACTGTTGGAGCTCCTCTTGTAATTAATATAAATACTCCTCTTTTCCTTTGTCCTAGATATCCTGCTGAATAAACACGCTGAAAACCTTTCTTTATCAAATTCACATCTTCAGTTATTTCCAAAGGTGTATCCTGTACTCTGCATTTTTAATATAGTTCACTACTCTTTTATTTTTTTTTTATACATCTGTGAGAGTGTTAACATTTAAGGGTATTATAGAAAGCATCATTATATTAAAAAGTTATTCCCACCTTTTATTTGTAACAACTTTTTGTTAAGCATCTAGTTCTAACTTTTGTGTTACATGCACACACTGGCAGGTTGATCTTTTATACAGATGTTCATCGTGCATACAGCTGTAGTCATAACAGATGGGTTCTCCTGCCGTCAGGCGGGTCCTCGGTCGGCCGAATTCCAAAGTCTAGGTCCGGCGTCGATTGTCGTCGCCTCTTCCCTGACGTCAGTGCGACAGGGGTATAAAAGAACCAGCCGACGCCATTTTCTTCAGTCTTTCTTGCCGCGCGGTGCCCGAAGCAGAAGCAGTTCGCAAGTGCCGGTCGGCCAGCTCCTGAGATTATGAAAATTTGGAAACCGAAGTCTTCTTAAAAGCTAAGTACCCCGTTGGGGAAACTTTTCTTGCCTCAGACCGATGTCAGACAAAGTTAATAATTGTATTTCTTGTGGGAAGCAAATACCGCATAAGGATTTCCATTCCCTCTGTATACCTTGTTTAGGCCCAGACCACGACGTCTCGGTCTGTCGCTTTTGTGCTACATTCAACAAGCACACTATTAAGCGTCGGGCGGAGTTCGCCCAGCATTTTTTTGGAAAAGCATTTAACTATACCATGTCGTCGGATACTCCGACTCTGGTTTTGTCTAAAAAACGCAAAGACAAGGACCGACACTCGAGGTCCGCGGCCTCTACCGACACCACGCCAAAGTCGACTACACTTGGTCCGGTTCTTAGCGAGGCGCCTACGCAGCCCCTGATTACCGACGACACATCTTTGGCGGTGTCTCCTGTACCCGAGGTCGCAGGCTCCTCGGCCCACACCCCGGCTACAGATACCGAAGCCACTCTTGGCGTTGAAACACAGAATGTGGACAGGTCCACCTCCACTCAAGGTGTCTTCAGACCTTCCTCTTCTTTCTCCATCAAGGCTTTCACCAAGTCTAAAGCAACCTTGCACCCTAAGAGACCAGCTACACAGGGCCCATCTCCAGGCCCCATGCCTAAGAAACAGATGCTTAAAATGGCTGAGGATTTAATTACTCTAATCAGAGGTTCTCAGCCACCTCCAGACAAAAGGCCCAGAGTGGAGGAAGATTCCCCCTCCTCTGATCAGGGCTCCATTATTTCAGAACACTCTGATGATCAGGAACAGTCTTACTCCCCTTTTGAAGACTCTGATGCAGAGGAGTCTATTCCTTCTGTATCCCCCCTGAGGATTACTCATTTGGGGAAACTTTGCATACCTTAAGGGAACACTTCCACTGGGAAGGCCAGGATTATTCAGATTCCAAGAAAAGGCTCAGGGAATTTCTTTTGTTACCCCAGCACAGGCCTCTGGCTATACCTCCTGTCTTGGACATCCTAGATGATGTTTACTCGGAGGCCTGCCTTAACCCGGACTCTCTACCTCCAGCTAAGCCTGACAGGTACTACAGGGTTCCTGACTCGCACCAATTTCTATACAAAAGCCATGCTGCTGACCTAGAAACCATCTCACAGGGGCCCAAGGGAGTTAAGGCCTCCATTGCCAAAAATCCATTGCCTTCCAAGAGAGATTCCAGATCCTTAAAAAGGTGGGGAAAAAAGGTATATACCTCGGCTACCTTAACCATGAGGGCCTTAAACTGTCCGTTTCATATGCTAAAATACCAACAGTTTCTGTTATCTCAATTGAAAAGTAAAATGTCACAACCTGAACAACCAGACTTGAAGGAGTTGCAGGATTTGATGCATAGTGCAGAACAAGTGGGTAAACATACCTTACAATGTGGTTTTGATGCTCTAGAGGCCTCATGTAGAGCTGCTGTTACAGGCTCAGTCATATGTAGGCATGCCTGGCTCAAGGAACAAGCCTTGCCTGATCATTTCAAAGCTAAATTACTAGACGCCCCTCTTCAAAAGGATGTACTATTTGGGGCAAATGATGAGGAAGTATTACGGAAAATGGAGGAAAAGGCTAAATCAATGCAAACTGTGAAAGAATTTCTGCAGGTTCAACCCCCACGTTTTAGTAGAAATTGGCCTTCCAAAAACTGGTCCTTTCCTGCCACAGACAGACCCCAAAGAGGCAGATACAGGCGCCCGAGGGGCAGAGGACAATCGCAAGGATCGTACAGAGGCAGACAATGGCAAGCTCCTACACAAAGAGGTGGTGAGGACAACTCGTAATCTTTCAGAAAGCAAACCCAATGACTTTCCCCTTTGCATGCCAACCAGGTCTCAAATGGCAGCCCCCTTAGGAGGAAAGCTGGCACTATTCTCAAAAAATTGGCAGGTTGTCACAAAGGACAAATGGATCCTGGACATTATAAACAGAGGCTACAAATTCCATTTTCATACCCTTCCAAAAACAAGAGGCATGCCAAACCTGCCACACAATCAAAGGGCAGAGGCACAAAAGCAAATTTCAGATCTTATAAACATGAAAGCTATTCAAGAGGTACCTACACACGAACAAGGTCAAGGTTTTTATTCCAGGCTATTTCTGGTGCCAAGGAAGGGAAAAGATTGGAGACCGATTTTGGATCTTTCCATCCTAAACACATTCCTACTCGTACCAAAATTCAAGATGCTCACTCTACAGCAACGTCTTCCCATGCTGGGCAAGGAGCCTTGGCTGGTAACATTGGACCTCAAGGAGGCATACCTGCATGTCCCAATCAGACAAAATTGCAGAAGATACCTCAGATTTCTTGCAGGTTCAACCCATTATCAATTCTCTGCATTGCCCTTTGGCTTATCTACTGCGCCCAGAGTATTCACGAAATGCCTGGCATCAGTAATTGCCTACTGCAGACTTCAAGGGATACAAATATACCCTTATTTGGACGACTGCCTGATCCAAGCGGACAGCAAGCACATTCTTCTGAAACATCTGGCTTACGTAAAAATGTTATTAAACTCTCTGGGATACACCGTCAACAAAGAGAAATCAAGGCTAATACCCTCTCGGAAGATAATTTTCCTGGGTGCCAGTTTGGACACAAACACCCAGACGGCCTACCTCACGCCAGAGAAACAGGGGCAACTAATTCAATATTTCAGAACACTGGCAAATACACCAGGCTGACTGCAAGGAAAATCCTGCAGGCTCTGGGATTCATGGCATCTTGCATCTTACTAATCCCATGTGCAAAGCTGCATATGAGAAAACTACAATGGTACCTAAAAACATATGGTCTCAACACAGCCACAGTTTGGAAACAATAAAACCACTAATTCCATGTCTGCAGAAGGAATTTCTGTGGTGGGCTCAAGCATGTCAAACAAACACAGGTCTTCCATTCAGCAAGCCTCAAGCAAATCAAGTCATCACAACAGACGCCTCGGATTACGCCTGGGGGGCGCACATGACAGACCGGTGCATTCAGGGCAAATGGTCCCAAAAAGAAAAGCACCTTCACATCAATCAAAAAGAAATGCTAGCAGTAATAAATGCTATTATAGCTTTCAAGGACCTTCTACAACCAGGTCAACTATTGATAAGAATGGACAACACCACAGTTATGTGGTACATAAACAAGCAGGGAGGAACACATTCTTATCCCCTATGCAGACTGGCCATGTCACTTTGGAACATGGCCATGGACTTACAAATGGAACTACAAGCACAGTACTTGCCAGGCAAGGAAAACACGCTGGCAGACAACCTAAGCAGCAATATGACAGATCAACACGAATGGAAGTTGCATCCAAAAGTTTTTACAGAAATAATCCAAGAATGGGGAAGGCCAGACATAGATCTCTTTGCCTCCCACAAAAATCATCAATTGACAAAATTCTGCTCAAGGATCTTCCATCCAAAGGCCTGGAGAGTGGACGCTCTCTCTTTCAGTTGGACATCAATGACAGTTTATGCCTTCCCGCCTCTTCCTCTGCTGCCAAACGTCCTATTGAAGACCAGAGCAGACAGACCAAAGATGATCCTCATTGCTCCAGACTGGCCAAGGCAACACTGGTACCCACTCCTGAGGAGCCTGACGCATTCCCCACCATGGACCCTGCCTCTAATGCCTCTTCTTCTGACTCAGCACAGCTTCAAAACTCTTCACAGTCAGCTAAAAACACTCAATCTAGCCGCATGGAAGATTCCTTAGCATCACAGCAGGCCCTGCTCTCCAAGGAGGTGCAGGATGTCATTTTGGAGGCCAGAAGGCCATCCACTAGAAAAGCTTACTCCGCAAAATGGAAACGTTTTTGTGTCTGGAATGAGAAAAAGGGCCAGAACCCTGGAAAACTGAATTTACCTCAAATACTACAATATTTGGCTGAACTGCTAAGCAGTGGACTTTCGTTCTCCTCCATCAAAATCCATGCCTCAGCCATTTCTGCAGAATACAACACTGATCCACCTTTATTCTCTCACCCTCTGTTAAGACAGTTCCTCAGAGGGGCAAAGAATTTAAGACCTCCAAGGAAACAACCAATACCTGCTTGGGATCTTAATTTCATTCTGGAAAAACTGACTTTGCCTCCTTTTGAGCCCAGCTGCCTCATCAGATTTGCAATATTTGCCCTGGAAAACAGCTTTCCTTCTGGCTATCACTTCAGCTCGTAGAGTTTCAGAAATACAGGCTCTCATGGCTGTCCAGCCTTTTATCATCTTCCATCAGGACAGAGTTTCCTTACGAACCAACCTGTCCTTTATGCCTAAAGTGGTATCCAGGGTAGCTTTAAATCAGGCCATACATTTACCTACTTTTTATCCTAATCCTCAAAACAAAGGGGAGAGATTACTACATTCCTTGGACATCCACAGACAACTGTGTTATTATTTGGACAGAACAAAACCTTTCAGAAAATCAGAACAGCTCTTTGTGGCCTATGCGGTAGGAGCTCAAGGAAAGCCAATTTCCAAACAGACAATCTCAAAATGGATAGCCCACTGCATACGCTTTTGCTATTCCTTTCATGGCAAAACTGTACCTACAGGCATTAGAACTCATTCCACCAGGGCCACAGCCACCTCTGCAGCCTTCCTCAGAGGAGTTCCTACCAAGGATATTTTGGAAGCAGCCACTTTGAGTTCTGTGCATACCTTCTCCAAGCACTACAACCTACCATTATGCTCCAAATCTAGAGCAGGCTTTGCAACTGCAGTCTTGCAGGGCATTTTGGCTCCTCCTAGTTCCACCTAGTGCCTACCACCCCTTTCTTAGCTTTGGGATTCTACCCATCTGTTATGACTGCAGCTGTATGCACGATGAACATAGTACAGTTTTGTACCTACCATAAATGTAGATGTTCAAGTGCTAATACAGCTGCAGTCCAGGTTTCCCTCCCTCCTTCCCCTCTAGGGGTATCCTTTTATGGTGTATTTGCTTGCAACTACTGTTCTTTGATTATATTGCATTGCATTACTACATAATTTTATGTATTGCCTTCCTTCTGGGGGCACCTGACATCTGGGGCAAGAAAAACTGAAGAAAATGGCGTCGGCTGGTTCTTTTATACCCCTGTCGCACTGACGTCAGGGAAGAGGCGACAACAACCGACGCCGGACCTAGACTTTGGAATTCGGCCAACCGAGGACCCGCCTGACGGCAGGAGAACCCATCTGTTATGACTGCAGCTGTATTAACACTCGAACAGCTACATTTATGGTAGGTACAAAACTGTACTTTGTTTCTCGTCATATCCATTTGAACGTATGTCACATCTTAGAAAACTTTTGGGTCTATTGAAAGCCTCCAAACAACACCAAAAACACCCCTAAAACTTATTAACTTAATACTAACACACAAAACTATGTACATCTTCAGACATTGACGTTTTACTCTCCTAATAGGAACACTTGCTCCAAACTGGCAGCCACACTCAGACTTGGCTTAACCTAAAAGGAAGGCTGGCCATGCTAAGATGTTCTACTACTAAGTGCTGTCTGGTATTGTCTTATCTTTATTGCTCTCCTAAAGTGTAAAAACACTTGAATGCTTTCAGAAAACACCTAGCCATTTAAGGAAAAAAGTATTCTGATGTGAAGTAGTTACCTTAATTGGATCAGCAGCATGTGGGTATCGGATCCGACCTGGATCCGAGCCGGCAGCTTTCCAAGCTAAAGATCCGAGCTCTCAGCTCCTCCCCCTTACCTATAATACCCTGCTACCTCCCTCCAGTCTCCAGATCTCATTTGCCGCGGCTTTTTGAAGCATAAGGGACGAGCTCTTAGCTTTTTAGGTGAGAAGAATTTAGGAGTATTTTTCTTAGAAAAATAGCGATTTCGGTGTGAGAGTGTGTATAGTTGACCCATAGTTTAGTTAAACCATTTTTTAGTTATTTTTTGTAGTAAAATTAGTGTTTTTCCCTTCCCTTTACTGTGTGTGTTAGGGTGTGTGCTTGTGTGTGATGGCCGGGGGCCCTAAGGCCATTTTTTCAAAATGTGCTGAGTGTGGTCATAAGCTGTCCCCAGCGGATGGCCACACTCAGTGTGTTCTCTGCCTGGGGGTAGCCCACTTAACATCGGGCTGCCAGATTTGTGCGGCCTTTAACCCCCGGGCTCTGAGGGGACAGGAGGAATAAGCTAATCCTGGCGGGACTCTTGCCCCCGGATTCTTCTTCCTCCTCCTCTCCCTCAGTGGTGCCAGTCGCGACTGCGACTGTCCAGCCTTCAGCTTCCCCTCCCCTGGCTGGGACTCAACCTCCCGCTGCTTCCCAGGGAGAGGGGGACTCTTCTAGTAAAGAGAAGAGACATAGAGAGAAGGAGAGGGATAGGCACAAGAGCCATAAGCAGCGGGCCGAATCAGCCCCTTCGGCTCCGCCGGCTAAATTGACTTGTTCCCCCGTGAGAGTTTCCATGTCTTCCCCTCTCGACTCTTTTCTCCACGCTTCTCTCCGGAGCCGGAAGAGGAGTCCCGGTCATCTTCAAGGTCATCTAGGCGGCCTTCCCGGCCTGCCTCGATGACTTCTTCCAGGTCTACTAGGAGTCTGTTCGACGCAGATATGGACCGGATGATGCATCGATTCCTGCAGGCCCAGATGCAGATGGGAGTGCTCCTGCCCCCCCCCCTCCAGGAGGGAGCTCGGCTCCTTTCTTTGCACCCATTACTCCTTCTCCGATCCAATATTGGGTTTCAGAGCCGTCGGATCTGAGTCGTCTCGGAGCCGGCACCGATAGTAGTTGCTACTTCGACACCGGCCTTACCCTCGAGTTTATCAGGTCATCTTTCGCATTCGAGCTCTCTGGGCCGAGAGCCGAGCTTCGGATCCGCAGGGGTGAGTGTGTCTTCGGCTCCATTGCTGTGGGAACATACTTCCCTTTTGGGTCCAATCGCGTCGGCTCCGACACCGGTCCTCACGTCGGAGCCGAGGGGACTACTCTCGGAGCCAGAGGAGAGTGGTTCACCTTCGGCTTTCGATGTGGTGGAGAGGGTGCTGTTGAGGAGTTCGAAGTCCCCGGTCCATGCTACAGATCCACCCTTCACTCCCTCACATTTGGGCCTGTCTTCCATCGTCCAGCCCCAGGGACAGCTTGCGTCTGTGCCCCAGTTAGTTCCCGTAGAGGAACAGGAACCCATTGGTGAGCCCTCCTCTGACAGTCCCGCCGAGGAGGTCCCTCACAAACGAAAGTGTAAGAGGAGGCACTTGGACTCACCCGAGTCCCTCACCGAGGACACAGACTTAGAGGAAGGGGAAGGTTCCCCCAGGTCACCCCCAGAGGACGTCTCCTTTGGAGACATTATGGAGATGCTGCACAAGAGGGGGGTGGTCAGCCCAGAAACCTTCCTCGGATGAGTCTGTGTTTCTGGAGGCATTCGACGCAGGCCCCTCTACCTCTTGGTTGTCCCCCCCGGCCGACCCCCTGGTAGACTTGATTACTACCAGGGCATGGAAGGAGCTGGACACTGTGGAGCCAATCCCTAGGAGACCGAATAAAATTCTTAGTCCCCCTTCTGACAAGCCGGCATGGAATAAAGGTTCCCCGGTAGATGCCATGGTGATGGCGGCTACCACCAAGAAGGAACTGGCACAAGAAAGTTCCTCAGTTCATCCTCCTAATAAGGAGTCTCAGATGATGGACCGCATTGGAAAGCGGATGTTTGTTTCAGCCACCTTTTCTATAAGGGCACTGAATTATCTGGCACACGTCATTAGGCTTCAGCGGGATCTGATAAAGGAATATGCTGCGTCTCCCCCAGAGTCCATGGCGGCCGAGGACAAACGGACCTTCTCGGCTCGCATGGCCACTCTAAAGTCAATATCTAGCACTTCTATGTGGCTTCTCTCCCATGCCACGGAGGGGGTGGCTAGAGCCAGCAGAGCAGGGGTCGCCTTGCGGCACCATGCCTGGCTCCGTCTTTGCGACTTTGCGGAACCCTTCAAGGCGTCCTTCGCGAATGCTCCCTTTGACGGTTCTACACTATTCGGCAACACAGTCCACGACACGCTACTCCAGAGTGAGAAAGATGGGAAGACGCTGTCTACCATCGGAATCCGCCTCTCTGCTCCGCAAAGGTCTCTTTCAAGGAACCAGAGAGGGCAAAAGAAGATGTGGTTCCGGAAGTCTTAGCATTCCCGTCCTGCTCCGGACCCTTCGTCCTTCAGAGGCAGAGGAGGACAAGGTGGATGCCGGCCCAGAGGCAGAGGGGGGCCGAAGAATTTCTGGTCGAGAGAACCCTTCTTCAACCGACCAGCGCAGCAGCCCTGAAGGGTTACCCGACTGTCCCTCTTTGGAGGCAGTCGGGGGGTGTTTTTCAGAGCATCTAGCAAGTTGGGAGTCCATTATGACAGATCGCTGGGTGCTCCAAATAATATCCAGAGGTTACTCTATTCCCTTCCTGAATCTTCCCCCGTTAGCCAAGCGCCTCCCTGATGTCCCACCCAATCAGAGAGAGGCGGCGGCTTCAGAAATAAAGGAGTTACTAGAAAAAAGCGCCATCCAGCACGTCCCCACAGAGCAGTCCGGGTTGGGCAATTACTCCAGGTTCTTTTTGGTGCCAAAAAAGAATGGACTTAAGGCCAATTCTTGACCTGTCAACTTTGCACCTGTTCATTGCCAAAGAGAAATTCCGGATGGTCTCTCTACAATCTGTTCTCCCCCTTCTGCAGGAGAACGACTGGATGTGCTCCATAGACCTCAAGGATGCGTACTACCACATCCTCATGGACAGACGATCCAGGAGGATTCTCCACTTTCGGCTAGGGGCCAGTCATTATCAGTTCAGGATTCTTCCATTCGGCCTTACCACAGCCCCCAGGGTGTTCACCAAGGTCATGGCAGTTGTGGCAGCCCACCTGAGATTTCACGGAATTCAGGTCTTTCCGTACCTAGACAACTGGCTCCTCACCAGGCATCTACTCTGTTCTGCCAGGGATTATACTTGTTCTGCCAGGGATTATACTTTACTCTTGGCCCATCATCTAGGCATTACCATAAACTTCAGAAAGTCATCTCTTCATCCTGTTCAAGTTCTGGATTTCATAGGGGCCAGGATAAACACGCTTCAGTCCAAGGCTTTCTGACAGCGGACAGGTTATGCACCTTGTCATTCCATGTTTTAGCGCTTCTACAGTCCCCAGCCCCACCCGCAGAATTAGTCCTGAGAGCTCTAGGATTCATGGTGGCAGCCATCAGCCTTTCACCTCTTGCTCGGCTGCACATGAGAGTCCTTCAATGGACCCTTCATGTCCAATGGTCCCTCCTCCTTCATCCATTGGATTCACTGATTCCCCTTTCCTGAGAGCTTCAGGAAGGGAGACAGTTTGTGATGCCTCAACACCAAACCACACTGACCATGGACGCTTCTTGCCTCGGGTGGGGGGGGGCATTGCATGGGCAGAACCGTCCAAGGCACGTGGACCCCTGTAGAGACTGTTCTGCATATCAGTATCCTGGAGATGAGGGCGGTCCTTTTAGCATTGCAAGCCCTTCTTCCTCCGGGGACTATTGCAATTCAGGCAGACAACATGGCGGTGGTCTGGTACATCAACAAACAGGGAGGAACCAGGTCTTACCCTCTTTGTTGAGAGGCTGTGAGAGTTTGGGAATGGGCGATTTCCACCAACCGCTTTCTGATAGCAATGCACATTCCGGGTCGGTCCAACATTCTAGCGGACAAGCTGAGTCGTTCTATACTCACACCTTACGAGTGGTCTTTAAACCCCTTAGTAGCGAAACAGATTTTCCTCAAATGGGGTCAGCCTTGCTGTGATCTCTTCGCGTCTCCTTCAAACGCAAAATGCAGCAAATTTTTCGCTCTAATTCCCCCACCGGGGGAGAGACCCAGAGACGCTCTGGTTTATGCTTGGCCACCTGGTCTTCTTTATGCTTATCCTCCTCTTCCGCTAATGACGAAATTTCTGCAGAAAGCTCATCGGTTGGGGAGCAAAATAATCCTCGTAGCCCCATTCTGGCCTTGTCAGATTCGGTTCCCGTACCTGTGGTCTCACATCATAGCTCCTCCTTGGGTCTTAGATCTCATTCCGGATCTGATCTCTCATCCTTCGGGATTTCAAACTCCGAACCTGGACGACCCTAAGCTCACGGCTTAGTTGATCCAGTTCCACTAGTGGCTAGGACTCCCAGTATCTCGTCTTCCGTAAAATCTATTCTGGTAGCGGCACATAAACCCTCTACCAGGAAGATCTACAAGAGTAAATGGAAGTGTTTTTCCATCTGGGCCAAACATAGGGATTTGGACCCTTTTACGGCTTCCATTCCAGCAGTTCTTGATTTTCTGTCCCACATTTTCCACCAAGGGGCCAATGCTTCTACTGTCAAGGTCCAGATGGCTGCCATTTCTCATTTCCACATCAGGGACAACCTTGGTCCCTTAGCTCCTGCTAAGATATGCAAGACCTTTTTGAAAGGCACCTTTCTGTTAAGACCTCCGGTCAAGAATGCGGTTCCCCCATGGGACTTAACCTTAGTTCTTCAGGCGCTAACTGGTCCACCCTTTGAACCTGCAGCTTCCGTTGACTTAAAATTCTTATCTTGGAAAACTGCCTTCCTGATTGCAATTACTTCAGCTAGAAGGGTATCTGAACTTCAAGTCCTTTGTACAAAACCCCCATACCTGGTCTTCCATAAGGACAGAGTATCTCTCAGGACTAATCCTTCATTCTTGCCTAGGGTAGCCTCTGAGACCAATATCAGTCAAACCATAAATTTGCCTGTTTTCTTCCTCAGCTTTCAAAACAAAGGGGAATACAGACTGCAGTTGTTGGATGTGCATAGACAATTGTGATTTTACTTGCATAGGACAGCTGCTTCTCGCAAATCGGAGCAGCATTTCATGTCTTTCGCTAAGCCGTCCTTAGGCAAGCCAGTTACGAAAGTTACCTTAGCTAGATGGCTATCCCACTGCATCTTACTCACGTATACATCTTCCGGTCGGCCAGAACCCTTGGGGGTTCATGCTCATTCTACCCATTCTATGGCTACCTCTGCAGCATTTTGGTCAAGAGTTCTCTTAGATGACATCTGTGCAGTGGCTACTTGGGCCTCTTCTCATACCTTCATTTCTCATTATAAGCTGGATCTGATATCCAGAGGTAGGGCAGCCTTTGGCTCCGCAGTGCTCCGGAATATCCTTCCTTGAGGACCTCCCAGAGCTGGGGACTCTGTCACACAGGTTGCTGATCAAATGAAGTTAACTACTTCAGATAAAGAAGTTATGTACTCACCATAACGTTCCATCTGAGTAGGTAACTTCATTTGTCAGCAACCGACACCCCTCCTTCCCCCTAGCCTGTTTCATGGTCATATTCATGATGGAATGTTTTCCTGCTGTCACGCATCAGGTTAGCATTTCTCTTTCGAGTACGTCTGACTGTTGTTGGTTGATAAATTGACAAACTCGATCTGAGGACTGGAGGGAGGTAGCAGGGTATTATGGGTAAGGGGGAGGAGCTGAGAGCTCGGATCTTTAACTTGGAAAGCTGCCAGCTCGGATCCAGGTTGGATCCGATACCCACAGGTTGCTGACAAATGAAGTTACCTACTCAGATGGAACGTTATGGTGAGTACATAACTTCTTTTTTTATGCCTCTTTATTAGATTGTCCCCATGAAGATACGAGAGTCTGATACAGAGTTGCTTCTACAAGCATTTATTTATTTTTTTTGCTAGAAGAAAGTGTTATTATACTAATGCTCTTTTTTTATTTATTTGCTTTCTCTTAAAATGTTTTACTAGATCAAGCCAAGGACCTTAATCTAGTCATTCCCCTATACAAGAATGAGAAAAAGCCCATAATTTTTCATGTATCGTACTCTTTTTTGATCAGACGTTTCTTCTTTTTTTGCATTGCCGTGCCTACATTTCTTAAACTGAACAAGGAGAAAGAGAAAAGAGAAAAAAAAGGAGCAGCTGTTTACTTTAGTATCCCTGTTACACTTGTAAATAACTGATAACTGAGAAAACTCTACTCTGTATCATGCAGATTATCTCATGCACTGTAAAGATATTACTGTTAAGAAAAAAACATTGTTTTAATTGGTTTACTCTTGCCTTCCTGTTCCCCTCTCCCAAGTGTCCCTTCAAACATCTATGACATATGAAGTAGGGCATATGCTTTAGAGTTCCCTACAAGTTTAACAAAGTCAAAAACAATCCAATATTTCCAGGTTTTCTTGTTCTGTCATGTTTCACAAATGTAAATAATGCTGTGTAATCCCACATTTATTTATTAGTTTCTGTGTTGCTGGTTTTATTCTCGTTTATCTTCATCTCCGAAATCCAGTCTCTGGTTCCTTTCCAATGCACTCAAGGTTCTTCTAGTCAACTCTTGTGCTTTTTTCTGTCTCTTAAGCATTTTCCATTGAAACATTGGAAAAGGTTTCACTGGCGCAGTCTCTCTCTAGTCTTTATTACCAGAAGAACAAGAAGCAAAATCTCCTTCTGTTTCACAGCTCACTTTTTGTTGGGCAGACTTATGTATTTTCTCCTTAGCATGTTTTGCATCAAAAATGATTTTGTTCCTCCAAGAAAGAATATTCTTAAGATAGCTGGTTAGAGCAGTTTGAATCTCATGCCTGCTTCTTGATATTCCCTGATTACCAGAATAAATTTACTCCTATTCTGCTTGTTGTATAGAGAGTAATCATTTTCAGCAAGCACTCTGCTGTCTCCCACTTTTAGTACTTTATCCTTCTGCCACAGTAGGTCTAGGTTGCTTTCTCTTGCCAGGATTAGAGCATACACACGATGTGCCCTTTCATTTAATACAAATTTTTCTTCCTATGGAATTCCAGTCCAGTTGCTTATTTCTGCTTTCATAAATTTAATTCAGCCTGTTCCTTCCAGCTTCTCTGGTACAGCAGTAAATCTCAAGTTATACCTTGGCTCTCTAATTCTGTTATTTTTTGAAACATCCCTTATTTAGCAGTCTCATATTCAACCAGCCTTTTCTTCATTTCTACTTTTGATTTTTACAGTTTTATCACCTTATCTGAATATTTTTTAAAGCTTCTTCCACAGTGTCCAACCTTTTGTTATTTGAGTTGATATGCTCCATCGGTGTTTCGTTAATTTTAATCAGCTCTGAGTACATTTTACTTATTTTTTCCTCCAGGTTATTGGAAGTTGTGTCTTGCTCCAAAGCTGGAACTTGCACTGCTTTTTGCTGGACAGCTGCAGAATTCTTCCCAGTCATTGTTTTCCCTTACCTTTTGTGATTGATTTTCTTTCAAGTTCTCCAAATTTTTGTTTTGTTGGCATCTAGGCCATGCACCCTACTAGTCAGATACTGAAATTTAAGCAGAATTATGAAATTAATTGCTCTTTTCTGAGTTTTTGTTTGCATACTGGGAGAGCTTAAATTACGCTGTTACTCAAAGTGCAGCCATCTTGGAAGCCCTCCTGACCACTGGTTTGACCTCACCACTGTTGGTCTCTGTTTCTGTCATCCCAGAGATCTTCTATGAACTGACAGTTACTTTTGTGGTCAGTGTTTGCCTTAATGGGATCACCCTTGATATCTCTACAGGCTTCGGTCTCTACCTTCTCAAACCTGGAATTCTCTCCGGATTGACAAATTTCCATGGAAGTGGACATGGACATAAACAGAATCAAGATTTCCCATGTAGTTGCCAGTGTTCTTTGGGGGTCATTTGTGACAGCTGCTGTCCTAGATGTTTTTCTATGCTTGCCAGGTTTTCTCCTTTATCTCTGTTGTTCCTTATGGCCACTCATGTTGAGATTCTGCAGCTATTTCTTTTCTCACTACAGATTGTCATTTCTTGGCTAGTGTCCCTTTCTTACAGAGGTTTCTTATGACTGGGCTTCCCACCACCTGTGATGTTGGTTCCCACTCCTCTTTCCTTGTTTTAAGTCATTTTGAGAATTCTGGTTTTGAGGGCTGTTGATTCCCAGCTGCCGTATTTCTTGATGGATGTTTTTGGTGATTGTTGGTCTTAACTCTGGGTTTCTTTCCTTTCAGTGCCACTATGACTCATTCTTCCTCTGATACTTAGCAGTGTTTGGCAAGGATTTCTAGAACCTTCACATGCCCTTTCCTTGACCACAGAGAGAGGTCAGGTATATATTTCATGTCTGTCCTTGTACTGGTGCACCTTCTACTCTGACTTGTAAATGTGTAGCATTTTTAACTTCCAGTCATTTTAGATGCTGGTTTACTAGAATCTGGCATCTCTGGCCATAAAGCTAGCATTCCTGACACTTCTTGCACTTGCTATCTTCTTTTTTCTCCCCTCTGCTTCAGCATAGTAGTGATGCAGTGCATCCCAGTAGTGTAGCTGTGGTGGGGCAAGAAGGGCAACAGCTCTCTTTAATGTAATATAGCATTTTGCGGTCAAACCTGAGCACTGTAGCACTCCATGTGTGTGGTATAAACTGTAGCAACTGCTTGCTACATTGTAGAAAACTATTTGCTACAGTTTAAAAGTTAATTTTTTTTAAACCAAAACTTGAGCACTGTAGCGATCCATGCAGGCAGGGTATACACTGCAGCAACTGTTTGCCACAGTTCAAAAACATTTTCTTTAAACTAAAACATGATCGCTACAGCTCTGCATGCAGGCATAGTATAAATTGCAGCAACTGTTTATTAAAGTTCAAAAGAAGAAATACTTTTTTTTTCTTTTTCTTTAGGAGGACTGGGGTTATGGCACAGAAACAGGACCTGAATGGATGGGGCTTAGGTGGAGGGTTGCGTCATGCATCTGGCTACCTGTTTGGTGTGCCAGGAGAAGAAACATCCTTTTTCTGGGTGTAGTTGTGTAGATCTAACTGTAATAAGTCAATCACTTGTGCACAGCTATGCTTCTGGTGCATCCCCTTGAGTATCTAATCTGATCTTGTGATATACCTACAGTAAGGGTTTCTGTTTGGCATTAGTTGTGGATTCCTTCTGAACCTCCATTATGTGATAACATATTCCATTGGGGGGAACGTGTAGTTGTGGGACAAGACATAGGTTCATTTGAAACTTTTTCTTTCTGCTAAAGTTCTCTCAGACTCTACAGCTAGTAATTTTAAGGGCATTGTAGTGGTGCTGCGGTAGCGTTGTCGCCTCACAGCAAGACGTTGTCGCGTTCGATTCTCAGTTAGAGCGTCTTCTGTGTGGAGGCATGCGTGAATGGGCGTGCCTTCGTTGAAGGTTGTGCATCAGGGCTGGTAACTCAGCATGTAAAAATCCACTACCAAGCATTAGCGGACCCAAGTTCCGCTGTGGCGACCCCTAACCAGGATAAGCCGAAAGACACAACATGCTGGTAAGTTGCAGTGATCCTGCATATGACTTTATTTACATTTTTTCCAGACTGATTAGTCCTTTCCTCCTCGGTAAGACACTGTTCTCTGACACAGGGAATTTAGAGACTATTCTGAACCTATTGGCTATGCTAGTGCCTTGTTTAGACATTTGATGTAGGCTTTTTGAGCTGTTTGCCTAAGTAGAATTTGATTTGTGGTCTGTACAGGGGCTTCTGAAGACTATCACATTTCTGGGATCTAGTGTTAGGGGTCTGATGCAGAGTAATCTGAAACATCTAGCTTACTCCCCACCATTTTCTTTCTTGAAGGCTGGCTTCAGAAAGTGTTTCTTCAGTTCCAACCTGTGGCCTAGGCAGTCCAATTCTATGTAGCTCTGACATTTGTTTATGCATGAACATCACCAATCAGACAAGCGTTGCAGGTTCAGACCTTGTAAAAAAAAAAGTATCTAATGAGAATTTGTTCATTGACTGTTCCAAGTCATTGTTCTCTTACTAATAAGGAGCTATTCTGCACCTTTCGTGTGTTGATATATTTCTTGAAGCAACCACTTACTACTTATTCTTTCAGCTGTTCCTGTTAGGGGTCGGCGCAGCGGATCATTTGTTTCCATTTTTTCCTGTCCTCTGCATCTTGCTCTGTTACACCCAACCACCTGCATGTCCTATGTCGCCACATCCATAAACCTTATCTTAGGCCTTCCTCTTACCTGGCATCTCCATCCTTAGCATCCTTTTCCCAATATACCCAGCATCCCTCCTCAGCACATATGCAAACAAGTTCAATCTCTCAAATCTCTGGTTTTGTCTCCAAACCGCCCAGTCTGAGCTGACCCTGTAATATACTGATTCCTAATCCTGTCTGTCATCACCCACCCATTGCAAATCTTAACATTTTTAACTCTGCTACCTCCAGCTCTGACTCCTGCCTTTTTGTCAGTGCTACCATCTCCAACCTGTATAATGTAGTTGGTCTCAATACCCTGTTGTAGACCTTCCCTTTCACTCCCGAGACTCTTCTCCACCCTGCCTGTACTGTCTTCCACACTTACCATTACTCTGAACTGTTGATCCCAGGTATTTAAACTCATCCACCTTCGCCATCTCTACTCTCTGCATCCTCACCATTCCTCTATCATCCCTGTTAGTCACACACATATATTCTGCCTTAGTCCAACTGACCTTCATTCCTGTCCTCTCTAGAGCATTTTTCCACCTCTCCAGGATTTCCTCAACCTGTTCCTTACTCTCACTACAGATCACAATGACATCCACAAAATTATAGTCCGCGGGGACTCCTGTCTGATCTCATCTGGCAACCTGTCCATCACCATTGCAAATAAGAAAGGGCTCAGAGCTAATCCTTAATGTAATCCCACCTCCACCTTAAACAGATCCATTACTCCTATCGCAGACCTCACCGCTGTCACACTACCCATGTACACATCATGTACCACTCTTACATACTTCTCTGTCACTCCTGACTTCCTCATACAGTACCACAACTCCTCTCTAGGCACCTTGTCATATGTTTTCTCTAAGTTCACAAAGACACAATGCATCTCCTTCTAACCTTTAATATACTTCTCCATCAACACTCTCAGAGCAAACATCACATCTGCAGTGCTCTTTTTTGGTTTGAAACCATACTGCTACTCACTAATCATCACCTCCCTTCTTAGCCTAGTTTCCACTACTCTTTCCCATAACTTCATGCTGTGACTGATCAGTTTTATCCCTGTGTAGTTACTACAGCTCTGCACATCACCCTTATTCTTAAAAATCTGTACCAAAACACTTCTTCTCCACTCAGGCATCCTCTCACTTTCCAAGATTTAATTAAACAATCTTGTTAAAAACTCCACTGCCATCTCTCCTAAACATCTCCATGCTTCCACAGGTATGTCATCTGGGCCAACAGCCTTTCCATTCTTCATCCTCTTTATAGCTGTCCTTACTTCCTCCTTGTTAATCTGTTGCACTTCCTGGTTCACTATCCCCACATCATCCAACTTTCTTTCTCTCTCATTCTGTTCATTCATCAGCCCCTCAAAGTACTCTTTCCATCTGCTGAGCACGCGCTTCTCGCTTGTAAGTACTTTCCCCTGTTATCCTTTATCACCTTTACCTGCTGCACATCTTTCCCAGCTCGGTCCCTCTGTCTAGCCAATCGGTGCAGGTCCTTTTCTCCCTCCTTAGTGTCCAACCTTTCATACAAATCTCCATACACCTTATCCTTAGCCTTTGCTACCTCTCTCTTTGCCATACGCCTCATCTCCTTATACTCCTATCTACTTTATTCATCTCTTTGACAATCCCACTTCTTTACCAACTTCTTTTTCGGTATACTCTCCTGTACTTCCTAATTCCACCACAAGGTCTCCTTGTCATCCTTCCTCTGTCCAGATGTCACACCAAGCACCTTTCTAGCTGTCTCCCTTACCAGCCCTGCTGTAGTTACCCAGCTGTTCATTACCTCTTCACTGCCACCCAGTGCCTCTCTTAACTCTTCCCTGAACTCAGCCTCACAATCACCCTTTTTCAACTTCCACCATTTGATGCTTGGCACTGCTCTCAGACTCCTCCTCCTATTGATCACCATCATCATCCTACAGACCACCATCCTATGCTGCCTAACTACACTTTCCCCTGCCACCACTTTACACTCTCCAATCTCCTTCAGACTGGCCCTCCTACATAGGATATAATCCACCTGTGTGCATCTTCTTCCACTCTTGTGTGTGACCCTATGCTCCTCCCTCCTCTTAAAATACATATTCACCACAGCCATGTCCATCCTTTTCACAAAATCCACTGCCATCTGACTCTCTGCATTCCTCTCCTTAACACCATACCTACTGATCACTTTCCCATCCCCTCTGTTCCCTTCACCAACGTGCCCATTGAAATCTGCTCCAGTCAACACTCTCTCATCCTGGGGTGCACTCACCACCACTTTATGCAACTCACTCCAACATTTTTCTTTCTCATCCATCACACACCCAACTTGCGGAGCATAAGCACTAACAGCATTCATCATCACACAATCAATTTCCAGCTTCATAAACAGCACTCTGACGCTCTTTTCACCTCCAAAACGCTCTTATCATATACGGTTCCTTCAGGATAACCCCTACCTCATTTCTCCTCCCATTCATGCCATGATAAAACAATTTGAACCCACCTCTGATACACCTGGCCTTACTCCCCTTCCATCTGGTCTCTTGCACACACAATACATCAGCCTTCCTTCTCTCTGTCATATCAGCTAGCTCTGTCCCTATACCAGTCATACTGCCAACACTGAAAGTTGAAGCAACCACTTAATATGTTCTCATATTGCTGGCTCAATCAGTCTCACATTTAGCTCTACATGTCTGTTAGAATACTTGTTAAAAAAATAAAAAAAAAATAAATAAAAACAAAGAGTAAATTGTTGGAGGAAGTTACAGACTGAAGAGGAAACCACACATGGCCTAACAGTTGTTCCAGAGTCATTTACGTGTTTCCTTTCAAGCCTTGATATGGTGCAGGCTATCCTTTAGATGGGAGGCAAGATCTTTAACCCTTCTGTACTTAAGCAAGTCTGTATCTGTCATGTTCCTTCATCTGAATTTGCCTTCTTTATGTGGAGACCCCTGTCCCTATCCATTGATTCTTTCTGCAGGCATGTATGTTTGTCTGTAGGAGATTTTCTCCTGTATTTGTTCTGAACAGTTCTGTAAAGCTGATTTGCACAATAACCTCTCTAATCCCTGTTTTTCACATTTGGGAGGGGAAAAGAAGTAAGAGAAATATATATATAGCAACAAGTATAAGTGGGAACAGAGGCTATACTGTGTACTTTAGCATGGGTACTACTAAATTTATGATAACTAGTGCCATGGATGCAGTCCTCAGTTTTTGCCAACTGCACCTGCCTGCCTGAAATGGTAAACTTAATTAATTTTGAAAATGTACATAGTATATGTGTGTGTTAATTAAAAATGGTTGAGGGTTATGAAAATCTATGTAATTTCTTGGTTGTGTTTTCAATGAAACAAAAAGTGTTTGAAAAATGTGACATGGATTCAAATGGATATGAGAAAAAGCAACTACATAAGAAGTTATCCTGCCAAACTTTACATTCAAAATAATTGTCTTGTATAATAGGTTGATTTACTGCTTTTTGTCTTTAATGGCTACATTGTCCATGCTTGTTATCATGGAATTTAAATGGCTTTACAGCTATAGACAAATAGTAGAGAATATTGAATTAAGAACTGCTGGATACATATAGTGCTGAAGGGAACTCGTTTGGATAGAAATGAGCGTGCAAATTTGACAAAGGAAAGCTTTTCAGGGTGGGTGTTCAGCAGAACTTCACAGACAAAAGAAAAGGGGAGGAGTAATACTGATTACTAGAGGGCCTCCTGTAGTGATAGATGAGGATAAAAGACAATGGTAGATTTGTGGAAATAAGGAATTATTGGCAGGGAAGACTGTTATGCTGGCATATGTTTATATTCCACTTAAACTGATATTATGGAGCTTAAGAGAATTTTGGTAGAAGTAAGCTTTCAGCAGAGAATCTTATTTATGGGAAGGGACTGAAATCTGATTTGTGATCAGCAGTATGTATATATAACAAAATAAGGCTGATTTCTGAAGAAATATGCAAGAATAATTGATGTAGAGGATGTGAATTCAGTAGTGGGACCACAGAAAGAATGTACACATTTGCCAAGGTACTACAATTGGATTAGACTGGATAGAAATTGTATTTTACTGTGGATATAAAAAGTTTACACACCCTTGTTAAAATTCCAGGTCTTTATGTGATATAAAAAATAAGACCACAATAAATTATTTCAAAACTTTTCCCACCTTTAATGTGACATATAACCTGTACAATTCAATTGAAAAACAAATTTGTCAGGGGAGAAAATATAAAGTAAAAAACATACAAATAAACTGGTTGCATAAGTGTGCACACCCTTTAACTAATACTTTGTTGTGCACCTTTTGATTTAATTACACCATTCAGTCTTCTTGGGTACACACCTGCCATCAGTAAAAGAGACTGATTAACCCCAAATAAAGTTCAGCTGTCCTAGTAGGATTTTCCTGACATTTACTCAGTTGCCTGCTACAGCAAAAGCCATGGTTCACAGAGAGCTTACAAAGCATCAAAGGGATCTCATTGTTGAAAGGTATCAGTCAGGAGATGGGTACAAAAAAATTTCCACAGCATTGATATACCATGGAACATAGTGAAGACAGTCATCAAAAAGTGGAGAAAATGTGGGACACTAGTGACGTTGCAAATAACTGGACATTCCTCCAAAATTTATGAAAAGACTAGATGAAAACTGGTCAGGGAGGCTGCCAAGAGATCTACAGCAACACTGAAGGAGCTGGAGAAATTTCTGGCAAGTACTGGCTGTGTACTACATGTGACAACAATCTCCTGTATTCTCCATATGTCTGGGCTATGGGGTAGGGTTGCAATACGGAAGCCTTTTCTTACATAGAAAAACATCCAGGCCCAGCTAAAATTTGCAAAACAATGCATCAAGTCTCCCAAAAGCATGTGGGAAAAATGTGTTATGGTCTGATGAGACCAAGGTTGAACTTTCCGGCCACAATTCCAAAAGGTACGTATGGCACAAATCAGCACTTTGCATCACCAAAAGAACACCATCCCCATGGTGAATTATGGTGGTGGCAGTATCATGCTTTGGGGTTGCTTTTCTTCAGCTGGAACTGGGGCTTTAGTCAAGGTGGAGGGAATTATGAACAGTTCCAAATACCAGTCACTTTTGGGCCAAAACCTTCAGGCGTCTGCTAGAAAGCTGAAGATGAAGAGGAATTTCACCTTTCAGCATGACAATGACCCCCAAGCATACATCCACATCAACAAAAGAAAGGCTTCACCAGAAGAAAATTAAAGTTTTGGAATGGTCCAGCCAGATCCCTGACCTAAATCCAATACAAAATCTATGGGGTGACCTGAAGAGGGCTGTGCACAAGAGATGCCCTCGCAATCTGACAGATTTGGAGCGCTTTTGCAAAGAAGAGTGGGCAAATATTGCCAAGTCAAGATGTGCCATGCTGATAGACCCCTACCCAAGAAGACTGAATGTTGTAATTAAATCAAAAGGTTCTTCAACAAAGTATTAGTTTAAGGGTGTGCACACTTATGCAACCAGCTTATTGCACATTTTTTATTTTTTTTATATTTTTCCCCAATAGATTTGCTTGTTTTTCAATTGAATTGTACAGATTATAGGTTACATTAAATGTGGAAAAAGTTTTGAAATGATTTATTGTGGTCTCATTTTTATATCACAATAACCTGGCATTTTAACAGGGGTGTGTAAATTTTTTATATCCACTGTATATGACATATGTGATTAATTGACAAACATTCAATAACTGTTTCAGATCATATACCTGTAAAAACTCAGATGAAGATGCAGGGTATGAAGTAGAAAGGAGACACTGTCATTTTCATTTTTTGTCTGCTAAAAAAAAAGAGGAATTTAAGGGATGGGTAGTCTAAAGGGTTCAAGAATTATTAGAGAAGCTGTAAGTATCTTCCGAAGGGATACCTAGTGAGGACAAGATCAACATGGAGTTTAAAAAAGTAGAAACAAGGGAAAGAGATATTGGGAGGGAAGTAATAGGAATTATTTAGAGGGGACGACAAAGGCTAAAATGTTGCAGAATAAGGGTGCCCGTTACAGAAAAAGATAATGAACAACCTCCCAATGCTAAAGGGGAAAAATAAGAACGTATTTGGATAGTATGCATGAGTTTAGAAAGGTTGCTGTTTAACAGCTGTTTTTGTTAACTCCAGAGCAAAAACACTTTTAGTGTAATAATTTAGGCAGTAGAGAAGAGCTTATCTAAACAATCACATGTTTGTGGCTGACTGTGCAGTTGCCTGGTAAGAGAAGATTTATTTTGATTTATATTTTTTACTGTTTGTAGGAAGAAAAGGATAATATTATTAACAAGAAGATTTACTTTGATTTATATTTTGTTATTTTACCTCTAATTTTCAGTACACTTATTGTTAGAAGGTGATAGGTTTTAGGCAGGCAGACTCTAGCCATCCCAAGGGTCCTAGTCAGGTATATATTCACACAGACTGCAGAAAGGACAATCCAGAGATTATCTGAAGCAATCCTGTGTTGGTAATTTGCTGATCTTTATTGTTAAAGAGGTGTGACTGCACACGATAATGAGCAGAAGCCACTGTGCTCAGTGTAAAGGAATTCCAGCGTTGTTTGACTTTCACAACTGGTTCGGTCAGCGCAATTACTTTATTCTTCTTAATTTAATGTTTAGTTGTATATCATTTGTGTGATTTTTCTCATAAAAGTTTATTTAAAAATCTCTGTGAATTCTGTGGTAACTGATTTTGATTATCCATCTGATGTTGTAAATCTTCATTCATTCCTTACTGTTAGGACTCCGGTTCCGTCCTCGGAACTGGCATGGCCATTACCAAGCTCGCACCAGCCAAAAACTCTCAACTAAGTCCTACCCTCTCCAGATCTCATTTGCTGCGATGTTCATAGTGTTTCACTGTTGCAGTCATCACCGTAGGGTTCTTCCTGCAGGCAGGCAGCCCTCGGTCGGCCAGAATCCCAAAGTCTGGGTCCGGCGTCGGCTGTGTACTCACCCTCTCTGACGTCAGTGCGCCAGGGGTACAAAGCTCCCAGCCGACGCCATGTTCTCCAGTCTTTCTTGCCACGCGGTGGAAGCAGTTCACAATTGCCGGTCGGCTGACTCCTGTTGTTTTTGGTGCTTCATACCGAAGACATTCTTCTTTTCAAAGCTAAGTACCCCGTTGGGGAAACTTTTTTCTTGCTCCAGACCAATGTCAGAAAAAGTTAATAACTGTATTTCATGTGGGAAGCAAATACCTCATAAGGATTTTCACTCTTACTTTATTCCTTGTCTAGGCCCTGACCACGACGTAGCTAGTTGTCGGTTTTGTGCTAGATTTAATCAACGTACTATTAAACGGAGATACAATTTTGCCTTTCATTACTTTGGTAGGCGGTTTAATTATAACATGTTGTCGGACAGGCTTCCAGCTACCGGAGTTCATAAAAGGTGCAAGGATAAGGATAGGCCTCCGAGGTCCAAATCAGACGACAGTTTAAAATCAGAGCCAGCTGCCGGTTTCGCAGCCCCTGTCGTCGGCCATTACAGAACCGCTTGCCGAAATGGACTCCCACGAGGAGCCAACTAGGCCTTCGAAAATTCCAGGTGCAGGACCTTCGGATAATGCTCTCTCGGATGGGTCCGGAGCCGCTGTGCAGGTACCGGCTTCCGAGGGGGTTTTCAGGCCTACGCAGCTTCAGGTAAGGGCAAAGGCAAAGACTCCTTCTAAAACAAAGACTCAAGCCCAGGCCTCCTCTGATCCGGGACCTAAATCTCAAAAACAAATGCTTAAAATGGCGGAGGACTTGCTAACTATGATTAGGGGTTCACATCCCCCTCCAGACAAAAGGCCAAGACAAGAATTGGATTATGAATCCTCTGATCAGGCATCTATCTCTTCAGTGTCTTCCCCTGAACAGGAGTATACTTTCCCTCCTTATGAGGATTCTGATGCTGAGGATTCCATTCCTTCAGCTTCTCCTCCTGAGGATTATTCTTTTGGGGAAACTTTACATGACATGAGGGAACATTTTCACTGGGAAGGACAAGAATACTCTGAATCTAAGAGAAGGCTTAGGGATTTCCTTCTTCCCCTACACAGACCCCTGGCTATTCCTCCTATTTTGGATATTGTGGATGATGTCTTTTCTGAGTCTAATTTAACTCCTGACTCCTTTCCTCCAGCGCCTGCTAAGCCTGATAGATATTTCAGAGTCCCTGACTCCCACCAGTTTCTTTATAAAAATCCTACTGCTGATCCAGAAACCATTTTTCAGGGTCCTAAGGGTGTTAAGGCCACCACTGCTAAGAACCCTATTCTGTCAGATAAGGATTCTAGAGCTTTGGAGAGATGGGGCAAAAAAGTGTACACTTCTGCTACTTTATCTATTAGGGCTTTAAATTGTCAATTTCATATGTTGAAATATCAGCAATACCTTCTGTCTGTTATGAAACAAAAACTGGGTACCATTTCTACATGTGTGGAATTACATGATTTGATGCATGCTACTGAGCAGGTGGGAAAACATACCTTACACTGTGGTTTTGATGCTTTGGAGGCCTCTTGCAGGGCGGCTGCCACTGGCACGGTCATTAGAAGGCATGCTTGGTTAAAGGAACAAAATTTGCCTGATCAAGTGAAAGCAAAGTTACTGGATGCTCCTGTTCAACATAATGTTTTGTTTGGGTCTAAGGCTGAAGAGGTTATAAAGAAAATGGAGGATAAGGCAAAATCCATGCAAATGGTTAAGGATTTCTTACAAGTTCAGCCTCCTAGATTTAGCAGAAATTGGCCAGCTAAAAATTGGTCCTTTCCCAGCTTGGACAGGCCTCAGAGGGGTAGATATAGGCGCCCCAGAGGGAGGGCCCAAGCACAGACCTCTTATAGACCTAGACAGTGGAGTGCTCCCACCCCCAGGGGTGGAGAAGATCAGTCTCAACCTTATAGGAAACAGGCTCAATGACTCCCCCTGCATGGCTCCAGGAACCTCTCTCCTGGAAGCTCCTCTGGGAGGAAAACTTTCTCTTTTTCACCGAAATTGTACTTACATAACCCAAGACAAGTGGGTTCTGGATGTAGTTTTAAGAGGTTACAAATTCCACTTTCACACCCTACCAAAACCAAACGGATGGCCAGACCTACCAAAAAAACAATGAGCAGAGACATTAAAACAGGTGAGGTCCCTAATGGCTATGAGGGCCATAGAACTGGTTCCAAAATCAGAGACTGGGCAAGGCTTTTATTCAAGACTCTTTCTAGTTCCCAGAAAGCAAAATACTTGGAGACCCATCCTGGATCTTTCAGTCTTAAATACTTTCCTGGAGATACCAAAGTTCAAGATGCTTACTCTGCAGCAGCTCCTGCCAGTTTTGAGCAAAAATGCATGGATGGTGACATTGGATTTAAAGGAGGCTTCCCTACACATTCCCATCAGACAGGAGTGCAGAAGATACCTCAGGTTCAAGACAGGCTCGAAACATTACCAATTCTCTGTGCTGCCCTTTGGTTTGTCTACTGCGCCCAGGGTCTTTACCAAGTGCCTGGCACCAGTAGTAGTTTACTGCAGACTCAAGGGAATTCAAATTTACCCTTATCTGGACGAATGCCTTATTCAAGCAGACAGCAAGGACATTCTTCTCCAGCATCTGGAATTTGTTCATAATCTGCTCAAGTACCTGGGATTCACTGTGAACGTAAAAAAGTCAAATTTGACACCCACTCAACAGATAACTTTCCTGGGTGCTCTTTTAAACACAACAACCCAGATTGCATTCCTGACATCAGAAAAACAACTACAGCTGGCTTCAACTTTCAAAAGCCTGGCGTTAATGTCTCAGCTAACTGCAAGGAAATTCCTGCAGGCTTTGGGTTACATGGCCTCCTGCATCCTACTCATACCATATGCAAGACTGCATATGAGGAAGATACAATGGTACCTAAAAAGCGTATGGTCCCAGCATTGTCACAGTCTAGAAACAGAGATTGCTGTCTTGTCTTGCCTGCAAAAGGAATTCCACTGGTGGGCCATGGCATGTATTCAAAACAAAGGGAAAGCCTTCAGTCTACCTCCAGCGTACCAAGTGATAACCACGGACGCCTCGGATTATACATGGGGAGCCCACTTGCAGGGGAAAGGCCTGCAAGGTTTTTGGACAGAAGATCAGAAGCATCTACATATCAATTTAAAATAGCTGTTAGCTGTGCAGAATGCCCTCTTGGCTTTCAGGGATCTTTTACAGCCAGGGCAGCTACTGATACGGACAGACAACACCACAGTTATGTGGTACATAAACAAGCAAGGGAGTTCACACTCCTACCCCCTTTGCAGACTGGCCATGACTCTATGGAACACAATACTAGCTTGCAAAGTGGACCTACAAGCTCAATTCCTGCCAGGGAAACAAAACACTCTGGCAGACAGCCTGAGCAGGAACCTGTCAGACCCACATGAGTGGATGCTAGACACCCAAATATTCAAGATGATTACAGAAGCCTGGGGCTGCCCGGACATAGATCTATTTGCATCTCCCCACAACTACCAGTTACAGACTTTTTGCAGAAGAACATATCACAAGCTAGCATGGAAAGTGGATGCTCTCTCATTCAGTTGGAGGAACCTCTCGGGGTTTGCCTTTCCACCACTACCTCTTCTACCAAGGGTGTTATTAAAAATAAAACAGGACAAACCAAAGCTGATCTTACTAACACCGAAATGTCTTCGACAATTTTGGTACTCAACACTGATAAATCTATCCCAGGAACCTCCTTGGATTCTACCTCAGATTCCAAATCTTTTGTCTCAACATCAGGGCCAGGTCCTGCACTCTCATATCAAAACTCTCAGCCTGGCAGCCTGGCGTATTCAGGGTTTATGATTAATTCTACCCTTTCCAAACAGGTCATGATGTTATCTTAGAAGCCAGAAGGCCTAGCACTAGGAAATTTTATGAAGGTAAATGGAAGAGATTTTGCACCTGGATGCATGCTCAGGAATCAGATCCTCTCATTCCAAATATTCCATTGATTTTACATTACCTAACAGATATGTTGCATAAGGGTTTATCTTTTTCCTCCATAAAAATACATGCCTCAGCTATCTCTGCACATTATAATACAGATCCTCCAATTTTTTCACATCCACTTCTGAAACAATATCTCATAGGAGCAAAGAATTTAAGGCCCCCTAGGACACCACGCATTCCTGCCTGGGACCTCAATTGTGTCCTGGAAAAACTTACTCTGCCTCCTTTTGAGCCTGCTGCCAGAGCTGATATAAAGTATTCATCATGGAAGACTGTTATCCTACTGGCTTTAACTTCAGCCAGGAGAGTCTCTGAGTTACAAGTGCTCATGGCTGTGGAACCTTACATTATTTTTCATCAAGACAGGGTTTCTTTGAGGACTAACCCTACTTTCATGCCTAAAGTGGTTTTAAACCAAACTATTCACCTGCCAACTTTTTTCCCTAATCCACAAAATAAGGGGGAGAAGATCTTGCATTCTTTGGACGTGCACAGGCAGCTTCGCTTTTACCTGGACAGAACCAAGGATATCAGGAAAACAGAACAACTGTGTTTCTTATGCAGCAAATTCCCAAGGCAAAGCTATTTCAAAACAGACCATTTCTAAATGGATTGCTCATGGAATCAGATTTTATTACTCTCATCATGGAAAGCAAATCCCAGGAAAAAGTAGGACTCACTCTACCAGAGCTGCTGCTACTTCAGCTGCCTTTCTCAGGGGAGTACCTACCAAAGATATTTTGGAAGCTGCAACTTGGAGTTCAGTGCATACTTTCTCTAAGCACTGTAATCTCCCTCTTTATTCAAAGTCCAGGGCAGGCTTTGCTTCTGCAGTCTTGCAAGGCCTTCTAGCCGCCCCTTCTACTCAATAACCACCACCCTTTATCTCTGCTTTGGGATTCAACCCTACAGTGATGACTGCAACAGTGAAACACGATGAACATAGTACAGTTGTGTACACTTAACATAAATGTAGATGTTCAAGTGTCTTCACTGTTGCAGTCTGGGTTACCCACCCTCCTGTCCCCTCTTATACTTTTATTGATGTGGTTCCCTGCTTCACCCTTCTTCAGAGGTGTATTTGCTACAGGGTATGGGGTTTGTTGTATGTTACATTTTTGTTTTACTTTTAGCCTTTACTTTTGGGCACCTGATATCTGGGGCAAGAAAAACTGGAGAACATGGTGTCGGCTGGGAGCTTTGTACCCCTGACGTCAGGGAGGGCGAGTACACAGCCGACGTCGGACCCAGACTTTGGGATTCTGGCCAACCGAGGGCTGCCTGCCGGCAGGAAGAACCCTACAGTGATGACTGCAACAGTGAAGACACTCGAACATCTACATTTATGGTAAGTGTACACAACTGTACTTTCCTTGTCAGACGTGCCAAGCCTTTCCCTCAAGCCAAGTGTAGTGTGGTTTATCTACATAATTACCTTTTAGTCAGTTTTTTCTCTTAAGCCTTTCTACTTGTCCTTACTTCCTTACCAAAAACCTAGCCTCTACTTTTGGTAGTTCCTTTAGTACTATCGTTGGTACTGTCCCTCTCTCCCTTTCCTTTACCACTTGTGGTATTTCTTAGTACCATTGTTGGTACTCTTTCTATCTGTTTGTAAAAAAAAAAATATATATCCTCTTCTACTTACTATAACTCTACTGTTGTTTTTTGTTAAGTGGCGATTTTGGTAATTTAGTTTTTTTTTGTGTTTTTGTCATGATGTCCGATAAAACTAAATTGGGTTTTAAGCAGTGTGATAAGTGCAGGCATAAGATGCCCAACTCAGACGGTCATGCCCGATGTGTTTATTGTTTGAGTGTTGACCATATTAATGTGTCTTGTGATGTCTGCTCTGGTTTCAGCAACCGTACATTAGCTGAATGCAAGAACAAACTCATCTTAAAGGGTATGTTGAAAACACCCTTCTCAGAGGCTCTTTCTGGGACTTGAGGTCTCACCACCTCCTAATCCTAAGGACATTAAGAAACATAAAGAAAAACATAAAAATGGAGTCACTCGATGCCAACATCTCCGTCCTCTTCGGAAGCGAGTCGACACCAGACTACTTTGGCGCTGTCTGCTTCAGCACCGGCATCTCTGCCTTCTCCCTTGGTGCCGACCTTGATCTTATCAAAGGCTACTACTCCCGTACAAGCATCAGTGCCATCCCTGGCCTTGGTACCAATGCCTGCGGGCCCAAAGATTGAGCACCTTGCCAGAACAAGGTATTCCCCATTTTATGACCCTTTTTTGGGGCAGCAATTTAGCCTTTTTATCGAAAGACCTGAATCTCCATTGGCTGCGTCCATCAGCTCTGCCAGGAGTCTCTCTGAGCAGGATGTAGTGAGGGTTGTGGACCAGCTTTTGGCAGCTAGAGGCTTACAGACCCTGACTAGGTCTTCCCTCCCTCTTGGAATGGAAGTTTTCCTGGTATATTCACCTGTTTATCCTCCTTCGACCTCCTCCCAGGTTTTGGAGATTTCGGTACCATGTCCATCCCGGTGCACTCTGTCTCGGCACCGACAGTGGAGGCTTCCATGTCTGTTCCAATTTACTCTTGGTGCCACGGCTCCTTCGGAACTGCCGCACCCTCGGAGCAGTGATTGGGCTGTCGGTACCATGACTCCTAGTTCAGTGCAGAATATTTCTATCCCGCCATCTACGGCTCAGGCAGCTACCAGTCCTCTCTGAGCTCCTCGCCCAAAGGTGGGCTCGTCAGGGTGGGGTGTGACCCCGGTTCTGAGGTCGTCCTTCTCTTTTCTGAGCTCCCATCCCTTTTCCGGCAGGCCTGCTTTCCAAGTGATGGAGAGGGTAGTCACTTCTACAGGCTCTTAGTTGGCACCATTGGCATCAGAACCTCTAGCATGCAGCTGTCCCAATCCCCTACTCTGGGAGCTTTGGCAGGGGAGCCCCAAGACCTCCCCTTGGAGGTAACCTTTTCTCTGGAGTCCTCAGCAGAAGACCCCACTGGGGAGCCCCCCCCCCAGAAGAAACTTGGCAAGAGGAAGCATCTCGATTCCCCTGAGGAATCCATCACCAAAGACACCGATTACGATGAGGGAGAAGGGTCCCCACAGTCTCCCCCGGAAGGTGTCTAATTTGGAGAGATTCTTGAGATCCTCATACAGAGGGGAGATTGGAAATCCTCCAACTTTTGTTCAGAGGAATCAGTGTTCTTGCAGGCTTTCTGTGCCCAACCATCTACTTCCTGGGTGACCCCACTTTGCAGATGAGCTCATTAGACTTATAGTGCAGCATGCATGGAAGGTAATGGACAGCAGAGAACCTGTCCACCAGAGACACAATAAAATTTTGTCCACACCTGAAGACCACCCCAATTGGTCCAAGCAGCTGGTAGTAAATTCCATGGTCGTGGCCACAGCCATTAAGAGGGAACTGGCAGAAGATAATTCCACTGTTCATCTCCCTAGCAGGGAGTCTCGGGCTATGGACAGACTGGGGAAGTGGACCTTTGCTTCAGCGACCTTTGCCATTCGGTCGCTGAATTACCTGGCACACTTTACTCGCCTCCAAAGAGACCTAATTTCAGAAATGGCTGCCTGTTTGGCTGGGGTACTGCCTGAGCAGGTATGTGATACTGTTGCCTCACAGCTAGCTACCCTAGTATCCATCTCAAACTCCTCGATGCGCTTCATTTCTCACTCCACTGAGGGAGCAGCTCGAGCAGCTGCACCAGGCATTGTCATGAGATGGCATGCTTGGATGAGTTTGTGTGACTTTGCGGACCCTTTCAAATCTTCCTTTGTCAACGCACCCGTTGACAAATCTTCCCTCTTTGGCACAAAAGTAAGGGACACACACTATCATGCATTGAGAAAGACTGAAAGACCTTGTCTGCCATGGGCGTACATTTTTCCACCCCCCACAGAGATCCTACTCCAGGAATCAGAGGGGAGGAAAACTGTGGTTCAAGAAGTCCCAGGGATCTTTTCGTGACACTCATGACGAGCATTCCCCCCAGGGCAGAGGGGGTCCATGCTACAGGGGGCCCAGGACTCGCTCTCTGGCAGACCCTTACAGCACTCTTGAGCAGTGACCTGATTGTTGTCCTCTGGAAGCAGTCTGGGGACGATTTTCTCTGCATCAACAAGCGTGACAACTTATAACAATGGATTTATGAGGCAGACAATAATATCCAGAGGCTTTCATATCCTATTCGATCTCGCTCCCAGACCCGTCAAATGAATCCCCGATGTTCCACCTGGTCAGAGGGATGCTGCAGCCTTGGAAATCGAAAAGCTGCTAAGAAAGAGTCATCCAGCCAATCCCACCAGACCAAATATGATCCGGATTTTACTCAAGGTTCTGTTTAGTGCCAAAAAAGACAGGGGACTGGAGACAGATACTGGATATTAGCATACTAAACAAATTACTAATAATCACAAAATCTCCGTACCAGGATCCAATAAAGGCAGTCCCACAGCTTGGTAGAAAAAAGGCCAGTATGAGAAATTCTTTTGAAAAAAACTTTTCAGTCCACAAAAAACATTTCAGTCCACAAAACACGAAATGAACGCTGTATGGTTTTGACTTTTATTAACGACACAGCACGACAGTATTCAAGTAAATCCAAGCAGAAAAATCTTTCGGTGCCCGAAGCAAAAGCAGTTCGCAAGTGCCGGTCGGCCGACTCCTGTGATTTTCAAATCCGAATTTCAGAACCGAAGTCTTCATTAAAGCTAAGTACCCCATTGGGGAAACTTTTTTTCTTGCTCCAGACCGATGTCAGAAAAAGTTAACAATTGTATTTCTTGTGGGAAGCAAATACCTCCTAAGGATTTTCACTCTTACTGTATTCCTTGCCTAGACCCTGATCACAACGTTGCTAGCTGTCGGTTTTGTGCTAGATTTAACCAACGCACTATTAAGCGTCTGTTCGGTTTTGCATTTCATTACTTTGGCTGAAGATTTAATTATATAATGCTGTCGGACCAGCTGACAACCGGAGTTTACAAAAAACGCAAGGACAAGGAAAAGGATAGGCATCCGAGGTCCAAAACCGACGATGAGGCCTCTGCTAGGCCAGTCGCTGGTTCGCCGGTTCTCAGTGAGGCGCTTTCGCAGCCCCTGGTGCCCGCTACCTCAGAGCCACAAGCCGCTTCCTACTCCCACGTGGAGCCCACTGGGCCTCTGGATACTAAAGGTATTGGACACTCAGAAATCATTCCCTCAGATGGGTCCAGAGCCGCTGAGCAGGCATCGGCTTCTGAGGGTGTCTTCAGATCTACACAACTATATATTAAGCCATCTTCAGCTTCAAAGACTAAAGGAGCTCTAAAGACAAAGAAACAAGTACAGCATTCTCCTACTCAGACTTCCATGCCTAAAAAACAGATGCTCAAAATGGCCGAAGACCTAATTACTTTGATCAGGGGTTCCCATCCCCCTGCTGATAAGAGGCCTAGGCAAGAGACAGAGTATGATTCTTCTGATCAGGTTTCTATTTCCTCTGATTCCTGTTCTGAACAGGATTTCTCTATGCTTCCCTATGAGGATTCTGATGCTGAAGAATCAATTCCTTCAGCCTCTCCTCCTGAGGATTATTCTTTTGGGGAAACCCTGCACACTATGAGGGAGCATTTCCACTGGGAGAGCCAAGATTATTCTGAATCTAAGAGAAGGCTCAGAGATTTTCTGCTACTTCCTCAGCACAGACCCCTTGCTATTCCACCTGTTCTAGACATTGTAGATGTATTTTCAGAGTCCGGCTTGTCCCCTGACTCTTTATCCCCTGTACCTGCTAAGCCAGACAGATACTACAGGGTCCCGGATTCTCATAAATTCCTATATAAAAACCCCACTGCTGACCCAGAAACTATATCTCAGGGTCCCAAAGGGGTTAAAGCTTCCCCTGCAAAAAAAACATGTCCCCTCTGATAGGGATTCTAGGGCTCTAGACAGATGGGGGAAAAAAGTCTACACTTCTGCTACCCTGGCTGTAAGGGCTTTAAATTGTCAGTTTCATATGCTTAAATATCAGCAATATTTAATGTCACTGCTTAAACAGAAATTGTTGACAAATACTGAATGTTCAGAGAACAAGGAATTGCAGGATTTATTGCATGCAGCTGAACAAGTGGGAAAGCATACTTTGCAATGTGGATATAATTCTTGGAGGCCTCTTGCAGGGCCGCTGTTACAGGTTCTGTTATTAGAAGGCATATTTGGTTAAAGGAACAGAATCTGCCTGATCATGTTAATGCAAAATTATTAGATGCACCATTACAGCATGATACTTTGTTTGGTACTAAAGCAGAAGAGGTATTGAAAAAAATGGAGGATAAAGCAAAATCCATGCAGACAGTCAATGATTTCTTACAGGTACAGCCACCCAGGTTTAGCAGGAACTGGCCTTCTAAAAATTGGTCCTTTCCACTGTCAGACAGATCACAAAGAGGCAGATACAGGCGTCCCAGAGGCAGATCTCAGCCCCAAGGCTCATACAGGCCTAAACAAAGGGGTGCTCCTACCTCCAAAAGCGGAGAAGGCAAATCACAGCCTTACAGGAAACAGTCCCAATGACGTTCCTCTACCAGATCCAAGCACTTTTCTTTTGGCAGCCCCCTTAGGGGGAAAACTAGCACTTTTTTCATCAAATTGGCAAATGGTTACCCAAGACAAGTGGGTCCTGAACATAGTGTCCCAAGGCTACAGGTTCCATTTTCACACTCTACCAAGGTCAAAAGGTATGCCAGACCTGCCACACAATCAATGGGCAGAGGCACAAAAACAAATTACAGCCCTCATGGACATGAAGGCCATTCAGCAAGTACCACAACAAGAGCAGGGGCAAGGAGTTTACTCCAGACTTTTCCTAGTATCCAGAAAGGACAAAACCTGGAGACCAATACTGGACCTGTCTATACTAAATAAGTTTCTGGAAGTTCCAAAATTCAAGATGTTGACTCTACAGCAGCTACTGCCCATGCTGGGCAAGAAGGCTTGGCTCGTAAGTTTGGACCTAAAAGAGGCATACCTGCAATGACTGCCTAATTCAAGCAGAGAACAAAGACATTCTTCTAAAGCATCTGGTGTTTGTAAAAAGATTACTAATTGGCCTAGGGTACACAGTAAATGAAAAGAAATCAAAACTAATGCCCTCTCAAGAGATAATATTCCTGGGTGCAAGCTTAAATACAATTGCCCAGATGGCTTATCTCATGCCAGACAAACAAAAGCAACTGACTACTTAGTTCAAGAAATTGGCAACAAAAACCCACTTATCTGCAAGGAAAATGCTGCAGGCCTTGAGTTTCATGGCATCATGCATTCTACTAATTCCATATGCCAGACTGCATATGAGGAAACTACAGTGGTATCTAAAAAGTGTTTGGACTCAGCATTGCCACAGCCTGGAGACAGCAATTGCACTCATTCCCTGCCTGCAACAGGAGTTTCAATGGTGGGCAGAAGCCTGTCACCACAACAAGGGTCTGCCATTCAGTTTACCCACAGCCAGACAGACACTGACAACGGATGCATCAGATTATGCCTGGGGAATCCATATGGCAGGAAAATGTATTCAGGGCACATGGCCTGCAAACCAGATGCATCTTCACGTCAATCAAAGAGAGATGCTAGCTGTTCAAAATGTCCCGACAGCTTTCAAGGACCTGCTTCACTCAGGACAGTTACTGATAAAGACAGACAACACTACAGTCATGTCGTACATAAACAATCAGAGAGGTACACATTCCTACCCCCTCTGCAGACAAGCAATGACCTTATGGGACATAGCATTGGCTTTTCAAGTTCACCTGCAAGCACAATTCCTGCCAGGAAAAACAAATACTCTGGCAGACGAACTAAGCAGAAACCTCATGGATCCCCACGAATGGAAACTGGATCCACAAGTCTTCAGCATGACAATAAGGAAATGGGGATGCCCAGACATAGATCTGTTTGCCTCCCCTCACAACTGCCAATTGCAGAGATTTTGCACAAGGATTTGCCACAAGCAAGCATGGAAAGTGGACGCCTTATCCTTCAGCTGGAAAAATCTAACAGTATATGCTTTTCCCCCATTGCCTCTCCTTCCCAGGGTACTCCTAAAGGTCAGACAAGAGAAGCCAAAAATGATACTGATAGCACCAGATTGGCCACGCCAGCACTGGCACCCAATCCTAAAGAGCTTGTCTCAAGGTCCAGCATGGATATTGCTTCAAACTCCTCACTTGCTAACCCAAGAAAACAATCAGATCCTGCACAGCCAACTCAGGACCTTAATTCTGGCAGCATGGCGGATAATGTGGCCATTCAGAACACTCCTCTTTCAAAAGCTGTTATGGATGTTATCTTGGAGGCCAGGAGGCCCAGTACCAGAAAATCTTATGCAGAAAAATGGAAGAGATTCTGTGCTTGGAACCAGGAACAAGGCATTGATACGTGTGTACCAAATATCCCTCAGATTTTACAATACCTAACTGAGATGCTGAACAAAGGCCTTTCTTTCTCATCAGTTAAGATTCATGCCTCTGCCATTTCAGCCCACTACAATATGGAACCACCTATCTTTTCTCATCCTTTAAGGCAGTACATCAGAGGGGCCAAAAACATTAGGCCTCCAAGGAGAGCACCAATTCCAGCCTGGGACCTCAATTATGTTTTGGAAAAACTCACACTGCCTCCTTTCGAGCCAGCATCAACAGCAGATGTAAAATTCTTATCCTGGAAAGCAGCTCTGCTCCTAGCAATTACCTCTGCAAGGCGAGTCTCGGAGTTACAAGCACTAATGGCTCTGGAACCTTTCATCATTTTTTCATCCAGACAGGGTTTCTCTGAGGACAAACCCTACATTT
Source organism: Protopterus annectens (assembly GCF_019279795.1). Classification (NCBI taxonomy): domain Eukaryota; kingdom Metazoa; phylum Chordata; order Ceratodontiformes; family Protopteridae; genus Protopterus; species Protopterus annectens. The sequence continues at coordinate 762,799,224 of NC_056726.1, read as the reverse complement.
ATGCCTAAGGTGGTTTCCAGTGTGGCCCTCAACCAAACCATTCACTTGCCTACCTTTTATCCAAATCCACAGAACAAGGGTGAGAAAATTCTGCATTCTTTGGACATACACAGGCAGTTACGCTTCTACTTGGACAGAACTAAAGCTTTCAGAAAGACTGAGCAACTTTTAGTGTCATATGCTGCAGGATCATAAGGAAAGGCGATCTCAAAACAGACTATTTCTAAATGGATAGGCCATTGCATCCGCTTCTGCTGTTTTCAACATGGCAAATCAGTGCCTAAGGGCATTAGGCCTCATTCCACCAGAGCAGCAGCCACTTCAGCAGCCTTCCTCAGAGGAGTACCAGCCAAAGATATCTTAGAGGCTGCAACTTTGAGTTCAGTGCACACCTTCACAAAGCACTATCTCTTTACTCTGAGTCCAGAGCAGCCTTTGCCACTGCAGTTCTGCAGGGCCTCATAGCCTCTCCTAATCCTATTTAGCCCAGCCACCCATCCTCAGCTTTGGGATGCAACCCAAGAGTAATGACTGCAACAGTGAAACACGATGAACATAGTACAGTTGTGTACCTATTATAAATGTAGATGTTCGAGTGTATTCACTGTTGCAGTCCAGGTTACCCACCCTCCATCCCCCTTTTCTTTGCTGGGACTTATCTGCACTTCTCTATCCTATACAACCTTTTTGGTGTATTTGCTTGTAGATGAAGAAAATGTTATTTTTGTGCATGCATTTTTATTGGCATATTTTTCAGCCTACCAATTTGGGGGCACCTGACATCTGGGGCAAGAAAAACTGAAGAAAATGGCGTCGGCTGCATCTTTTATACCCCTGGTGCACTGATGTCAGGGAAGAGGCGACAGCAACCGACGCCTGACCTAGACTTTGGAATTCTGGCCAACTGAGGGTAGCCTGCCAGCAGGATAACCCAAGAGTAATGACTGCAACAGTGAATACACTCGAACATCTACATTTATGGTTGGTACACAACTGTACTTTCTGTTAGCGTTCCACACATCCCTTCCTTCCGGGACCATTGCAGTTCAATCGGACAACATGTCAAGTCATCTGGTACATCAACAAACAAGGCAGAACCAGGTCTTACCCCCTGTGTCAGGAAGCCATGAGAATATGGCATTGGGCGATGGCTTCCAACCGCTTTCTCATAGCAACGCACATTCCTGGGAGCTCCAGTCTCATTGCAGACAATCTGAGCAGGAACATATTGATGCCTCACGAGTGGTCCTTCAACCCAGTTATAGCAGCTCAAATCTTCCATCGCTGGGGCAGGCCTTGCTGCGACCTGTTTGCTTCACCCCTAAATAACAAATGCAGAAGCTACTTTGCCCTGATAACCCCCTCAGGGGGAGTCACCGAGGGATGCTGTGATGCATGATTGGCCCCCGGGTCTACTGTACGCCTTTCCCCTCGTCCCAAAATTTCTACAGAAAGCTCAAAGGTTGAGAAGCAAAGTGATCCTCATTGCGCCTTATTGGTCCCATCAAGTCTGGTTCCCTTTCCTATGGCCTCACCTGATCCAAAGCCCATTGATCCTGAATCAATCTCAAGGACTTCTGACACACCCTCAGGGATTGATTCACCCCAGTCTCTACAGCCTCAAGCTCACAGCTTGGTTTCTGCACTTCCGATGATGGCCAGACTACCTGATATTTCATCCCCTGTTCACGAGATCCTCCTGGCTTCGCACAAACCATCCACCAGAAAAATTTATTTCAGTAAGTGGACTAGATTCTCTATATGGGCCAAAGACAAAACATGGATCCTTTCTCTATGCCTATTCAAAACATCCTAGAATATCTCACTACTCTGTTACACGCTTGGAGCTTCAGCATCAACGATTACAGTGCATCTAGCAGCTATCGCAGATTTTCACAATGGAATCGACAATTCATCAGTTATGTCACACCGACTATGTCAACATTCATGAAAGGAGTATTACATATTAAATCTCCTATCAAGCTCCCTACAGAACCTTGGGACTTGACGTTAGCGCTTCAGTCATTAACAAGTCCTCCTTTCGAGCCTTCTATTTCATGCGATATGAAATTTTTGTCCTGAAAAACCCTGATCCTAGTAGCCATTACCTCAGTGAGAAGAGTTTGAGTTGCAGGCCTTGAGTGTTAAGAGACCGTATTTGATTTTCTACAAGGATAGAGTTTCTCTCTGTACTAATCCCTCCTTTTTCCCCAAGGTTATTTCTGTTTTTTTTCTATCGACCAATCTATTGACCTACCAGTTTTCTTTCCCCATCATTCAAATAAAGGAGAGTACCTTCTACATGTTCATAGGCAACTTCATTTTTACTTGGACAGAACAAAATCTCTTAGGAAGACTGATCAATTGTTTGTAGCATTTGCAGGACCCAGGCTGGGTAAGCCTGTTATCTTCTTGGTTCAGAAACTCCATTACTTTCATCTACCAACAAAACAAAATGTCCTTGCCTTCTAAAGTAAAGGCTCATTCAACTAGATCAATAGCAACCTCAGTGGCTTTTCATTCCAGAGCCTCTATGGACAAAATCTGTGCAGCAGCCACATGGGCAAGTCCACATACCTCTATCTCTCATTACAAATTGGATTTGGCCTCCAGGGGAAGAGCATCCTTTGATTCTGTGGTGCTCAGGAATATCCTTCCTTAAGGCCACCCAGGACTAGAAGTAGCTGGGGACTTGATCCTATCATTGAGGAATGAATGAAGATTTACAACATCAGATAAAGAAGTTATGTCTTACCATAATTAGCAGAAAAAAGACAGAAAATCCACCCAAGGATGCCCAATCAACGAAATTCACAAGTGTTCCATTTAAAATGTAGTCCTTTAATACGAATAAAACTTTGACTTGAAAAAAAATGAAAAATAAAAAAGCTCAAAACTGTCCCTTGAAGATATCCGATAAGCGCTTTCGACTGTTGCCTTCCTCAGATCGTATAAGACACTAGGGACTTCCATTTCCTTTTATATATGAAATTCTATACTATTTGACCAATCACCATTGGTGAATACTTGGCAACATCCAATCCTATCTTATCTTAAGATTAATTTGCATATAATCAACTCTATGCTTCTGTTTCCCTGCCTTTATTGAGTATGTAAATTAGATGTTCCAGTCCTTCATTTTGATTGGATGTATATTGTGTTATTGATGATAATGTGAGCAAAGTGAGTATTACTCTTCCATTTTCCTTTAATTCTCAAGACCAATGACAGGAGGCGCTGTTCTCAATGATGTAGTATCCAAAGTAAATAGAAGCATTCATAAACACTCCAAATATTAAATCTTTGAAGAAATTTGTGAATATAACTTTTTATTCATTACAATGCTATGCAGGTATGATGGATCTTTACCTGCATAATCAAAATAATGCCGCTTAAAATTATGGAATTACAATAAGTATCCTTCAACTAAATTATATCACAATTCGAAAAATACAACCAATGCCTGCTTCAGATGTTATCTCTAAAATACCAAAGTCTTGCCAAAAACAGGAAAGCGTGTGGGTAGAACAGCAACGCTAACTGTTTACTTTCCAATCTCTTTCAAGCAAAGGCAACATCCAATCCTATCTTATCTCAAGATTAATTTGCATGTAATCAACTCTATGCTTCTGTTTCCCACCTTTGAGTATGTAAATTAGATGTTCCAGTCCTTCATTTTGATTGAATGTATATCGTGTTATTGATGGTAATGTGAGCAAATAAGTATTATCCATTTTCCTTTAATTCTCAAGACCAATAACAGGTGGCGCTGTTCTAAATGATGTAGTATCCTTAAGTAAATAGAAGCATTCATAAACACTCCAAATATTAAATCTTCAATGAAATTTGTGAATATAACTTTCTATTCATTACAATGCTATGCAGGTATGATGGATCTTTACCTGCATAGTCAAAATAATGCCACTTAAATTATGGAATTACAATAAGTATCCTTCAACTGAATTGTATCACATTTCGAAAAATACAACCAACGCCTGCTTCTCTAAAATACCAGGGTCTTGCCAAAAACAGGAAAACATGTGGATAGAACAGCAATGCTAACTGTTCACTTTCTAATCTCTTTCAAGCAGACGAGGGAAATTACTTCCCTTTTTATAAATGTTTTAGTTCTTTCAACAACAGCAAAGACTTTGATTTTGTCACAGAAAGTGGCTTCAACATGTGTTAAACCATTGGTTGCATAATTTTATTTTTCATTTAATTATTAATGTAAGAGTTCATTCCTTTTACCAATAAAAAATATATAAAAAGTGAGGAAAATGATGTTGTTCGATAAGCAAGCAGTATAATATCCTTTAACAATGGCTAGAATAAATTTGGCCTTAATCAGGTAAAATTCACTTGTTAGTATCATCAGACAAAATTCAAATTACAGGTTTGTCATATAGATGGCACAATAGTTTTGTTGTTATATACTTCTTCTGTTCTTAAATATGAAAATAAACTATCATCATTATATTCTCTTCATTCCTTAATATAAGGATGTATTCCTTTTATTAATAAAGATATGAAGAAGATGGTGTTGGCCAATAAGCGGGTAATGCAATGTCCTTTGACAAAAGCTGGAAAATGACTTTGGTCTCAGTCAGATTATGCTCACATAGTATTGTCTTTGTCAGTTAACTTTAAAGTTGTAAATTTATAGATGGCACAATGGATTAACTACACTTTACATCTTCTGTTCTTTAAGACATGTTTAAGCGGGACTATGCTATTTAAACCAGGGGGTTGATCTGCCCTCAGGTTAATAATCCATTTTGTTTCTTTCAGCTCTGTCAAAGTCTCAATGTCCCCTTTGCGTGGACCAGAGAAAGCTCTATCAATGACTTTAAATAAAAACTTGTGATTTTTATTAATAACATGTTATGCCAACGCATTATGTATTTCCGTGTTCTTAATATCCAATTGATGTCTCTGTACCCTTCTTTTGAAGAATTTGTTAGTTTTTCTTATATAGAATGATGTACAAACCTCACAGGTAGCTAAATATACAACATCCGAGGTTTTACATGTTGCTTTGATGTTAAAAATATAGTCTTTCCCTGTAATCGGATGCGTAAAGTGGTTGCTATCATCTATCACACAACAGATATTACAATTCCCACATTTTATTGTTCCTTTCCATCCTATTATTGTGTTTGGTGTCTGGATGTTAGTACATAATAATCTTTTCATATTTTTCTTGTTTTTGAAACAGAATCTAGGTCTCTCTCCAACTATAGCTTTTAGATGTGCATCTTGTGTATGCACTGGCCAAAATTGATTAATTATCTTAGTGATCTGAGCATTATCTGAACTGTATGTTAGAGATAATCTCACAAAGGTATCATTTGATTCAACATAATTTTGTCTTATGTTCCCATTGGATTGTAGGTCTTTCTCCTTATAGCCACGGGCCTTCAAGTTGTTACGCAAGACGTTTATTTCTTTAATTCTATTTTCTTGTCGATTGCAATGTTTGTGAATCCTATTTGTTTCATTCTTCATGATGTTCTTGGTTACATGTCTCGGATGCATGCTACTTCTATGTAAGTAATGATTTCTCCAAGTATTCTTTCTGTATAAATCAAAATTCAGGAAACCTTGATCACTCAAACTGATACTAACATCTAAAAAATTGATGTTAGATCTAGAATATTCAGAAGTGAATGTAAGATATGAAGTAGTTTGATCCAAGTATGTATGAAATCTTGTAAATTGTTCTCCATCTCCTTTCCATAGGATAAACAAATAGTCTACAAATCGACCGTAGAATAAGATGTGTTTTTTCCACGGATTATTCCTACTAAGGACAAAGTGTTGTTCCCAACCTACTAGAATTAAATTGGAATAACTATTTGCACAGTGGGTGCCCATCGCAACCCCCCATTTTTGTAAATAACAGCTATTACCATAAGTAAAGTAGTTGTTCTCCAATATTAGTTCCAGCATATCACAAATAGTTCTGGTTTCACTGGCTGAGATCTTACTGATAAGTACTTGTCTCACTGTCTCGATACCAATGTCATTTTAAATACTAGTGAAAAGACTGTTTATATCTAGTGTTGTCAGTAATAAATCTTCTTTATCAACTACGTCATTCATAACACCATTCAATTTTTCCAGAAAATCATCAGTATCCCTTAGCACAGAAGTGAAGGAGCTTAAGATCTGTTTCATTTCCTTCTCTACATATAGGGATAAGTTTTCAGTAGCCCATCCCCGTCCTGAGATAATTGGATGTAGGGGAGGGTCTGTTAAATTCTTATGTATTTTTGGCAGACTATTGATGATTGGAATAGGTGGTTTAGGAATAACTAAAAACTCATATAAGTCCATTTCTATTTGTCTATGTAATACCATATCTTGTAAATATGAATTGATCCTGTTAATTGCTTTAGTTATTTCAAAATGAGAAACTTCAGTATAGGTTTTGGAATCCTGTAATCGTCAGCATTTTGTTCACATACCATGACATATCCAGCATCACTATTGCACCTCCTTTATCAGTGGTCTAAGTGAGATCAAATGGTTATGTTGTAAACTTGAGAGAGCTGTTTTTTCCTCAGAAGTGACATTGCAATAATGTCTAGTATCTGGATCTAATCTCAATTTCTCAACTTCATTAGTGCAAAGTCTTACAAATAGATATACTGCTGGATGTCCAACTGGAACAAAAGTGCTCGGTTTCCTCAGTATAGTCCTGTCTGTTGTTTGATTTCCAAAAATGTGCTTTAGGGTGACATTTCGTCCGAAATATTTCATATCCAGGACAAATTCATCTAAAGATGATCTAAATGAAGGGATGAATGTTAAACCTTTTTGTAAAACTGAGGGTTCCGATGGTGTAATATGTTTGGAAAGGTTAACTACCAATGATTTCTCTCAGTGAATGGTTTCTTCCTTTTTCGGTCTTGACTTGGTCGTCATCGTCCTCTGAACTGATGTTGTTTCAAAAAAATTGGTAAGGTGGTATTAGGTGGCAGATGTGAACCATTTCTCTTAGGTATGGTTCCTGTAGCTGATACCCCTGAAATATCACTATTGTTATCATTATTTATTGCAGCTTCTTTATTATCCTGTGGTGGTAATGTGTTTCGTTGTTCTTCATCTGGAATGGTATTAGAGCTAGAACTGCTATCCATAGGCAAATTTTTTCTCATGTTGGTTATCAACTGTGGTCTGTTCATTCGATGTACCTTCTTTGGGCCATTCAAAGATTCTTCCTTTTTTAAAATCATTAACATCTCTGTTTAGTTTTTTTTTATTTTCTGCTCTTTAATCTAAGATTCATATATATTAAGATTAAATTCTAATGTCTCTAACTTCTTAATTTGTTGATTGGATAATGTCATTAACTCTAATTCGCTTTGTTTATCCTTTATTATCTGATCAATCCTCTCTTCCTCTGGTTTAAAATAATCCAATAGTAATCATATATTTAAAGCTGGTTTCTATATTTATTACTTGCCAGCTTGCCAAAATTCCTGGATGTTGATTGCCATAGCTGGGCATGCATTTGACTGGCATTCCCCTTGGGATGACTTGATAGTGTATGCATGCTTCCAAGTGGTATCTCTGCCACATTCATCTTTTTAGTTTAAATGCCACAGATTCTACTTCTTGAAAGATGGTATCAAAACCAGCATTATTGCATTCTTCACCAGATTTAATAGTGGATTCACAAAATTACCAGTCTCTTCAGGGTTAGATCCATGTAAAAAATCCAAGCTGGCATGGTTAGACCTTGTTCTATTCATGTTTTGAGCTTTTTTATTTTTCATTTTATTTTCAAGTCGAAGTTTTATTCGTATTAAAGGACTACATTTTAATTGGAACACTTGTGGATTTTGTTGATTGGCCATCCTTGGGTGGATTTTTCTGTCTTTTTTCTGCTAATACTGACTGTTTTTGTGACAGACTACCTTTAGCATTTGGGAGTTATTTATTCATTTGCAAGTTGTTTTTTTCTCCCAACGCTTATGGCTAACGATAACATGAATAGAACAAGGTCTAACCATGCCAGCTTTGATTTTTTACATGGATCTAACCCTGAAGAGACTGGTAATTCTGTGAATCCACTATTAAATCTTCATTTTGATAATAATGAACCCATTATATTGGATGAAGCTGGTGAAGAATGCAATAATGCTGGTTTTGATACCATCTTTCATGAAGTTAAATCTGTGGCATTTAAACTAAAAAGATTAATGTGGCAGAGATACCACTTGGAAGCATGCATACACTATCAAGTCATCCCAAGGGGAATGCGAGTCAAATGCATGCCCAGCTATGGCAATCAACATCCAGGATTTTTGGCAAGCTGGCAAGCAATAAATATAGAAACCAGCTTTAAATATATGATTACTATTGGATTATTTTAAACCAGAGGAAGAGAGGATTGCTCAGATCATAAAGGATAAACAAAGTGAATTGAGTTAATGACATTATCCAATCAACAAATTAAGAAGTTAGAGACATTAGAATTTAATCTTAATATATATGAATCTAAGATTAAAGAGCAGAAAATAAAAAAAATAAACAGAGATGTTAATGATTTTAAACAAGGAAGAATCTTTGAATGGCCCAAAGAAGGTACATCGAATGAACAGAGACCACAGTTGATAACCAACAAGAGAAAACATTTGCCTATGGATAGTAGTTCTAGCTCTAATACCATGCCAGATGAAGAACAACGAAACACATTATTACCACAGGATAATCAAGAAGCTGCAATAAATAATGATAATAATAGTGATATTTCAGGGGTATCAGCTACAAGAACCATACCTAAGAGAAATGGTTCACATCTACCACCTAATACCACCTTACCAATTTTTTTGAAACAACATCAGTTCAGAGGACGATGACGACCAAGTCAAGACCAAAAAAGGAAGAAACCATTCACGGAGAGGAATCATTGGTAGTTAACTTTTCCAAACATGATATTACACCATCGGAACTCTCAGTTTTACAAAAAGGTTCAACATTCATCCCTTCATTTAGATCATCTTTAGATGAATTTGTCCTAGATATGAAATATTTCAGACAAAATGTCACCCTAAAGCACATTTTTGGAAATCAAACAACAGATAGGACTATAGTGAGGAAACCGAGCACTTTTGTTCCAGTTGGACATCCAGCAGTAGATCTATTTGTAAGACTTTGCACTAATGAAGTTGAGAAATTGAGATTAGATCCAGATAATAGACATTATTGCAAGGTCACTTCTGAGGAAAAAACAGCTATCTCAAGTTTACAACATAACCATTTAATCTCACTTAGACCAGCTAATAAAGGAGGTGCAATAGTGATGCTGGATATGTCATGGTATGTGAACAAAATGCTGACGATGTTACAGGATTCCAAAACCTATACTGAAGTTTCTCATTTTGAAATAACTAAAGCAATTAACAGGATCAATTCATATTTACAAGATATGGTATTACATAGACAAATAGAAATGGACATATATGAGTTTTTAGTTATTCCTAAACCAACTATTCCAATCATCAATGGTCTGCCAAAAATACATAAGAATTTAACAGACCCTCCCCTACGTCCAATTATCTCAGGACGGGGATGGGCTACTAAAAACTTATCCCTATATGTAGAGAAGGAATTGAAGCAGATCTTAAGCTCCTTCACTTCTGTGCTAAGGGATACTGATGATTTTCTGGAAAAATGAATGGTGCTATGAATGATGTAGTTAATAAAGAAGATTTATTACTGACAACTCTTGATATAAACAGTCTTTTCACTAGTATTCCAAATGACATTGGTATTGAGACAGTGAGACAAGTACTTATCAGTAAGATCTCAGCCAGTGAAACCAGAACTATTTGTGATATGCTGGAACTAATATTGGAGAACAACTACTTTACTTGTGGTAATAGCTGTTATTTACAAAAATGGGGGGTTGCGATGGGCACCCCCTGTGCAAATAGTTATTCCAATTTAGTTCTAGTAGGTTGGGAACAACACTTTGTCCTTAGTAGGAATAATCCGTGGAAAAACACATCTTATTCTACGGTCGATTTGTAGACTATTTGTTTATCCTATGGAAAGGAGATGGAGAACAATTTACAAGATTTCATACATACTTGGATCAAACTACTTCATATCTTACATTCACTTCTGAATATTCTAGATCTAACATCAATTTTTTAGATGTTAGTATCAGTTTGAGTGATCAAGGTTTCCTGAATTTTGATTTACACAGAAAGAATACTTGGAGAAATCATTGCTTACATATAAGTAGCATGCATCCGAGACATGTAACCAAGAACATCATGAAGAATGAAACAAATAGGATTCACAAACGTTGCAATCGAGAAGAAAATAGAATTAAAGAAATAAACGTCTTACATAACAACTTGAAGGCCCGTGGCTATAAGGAGAAAGACCTACAATCCAATGGGAACATAAGACAAAATTATGTTGAATCAAATGATACCTTTGTGAGATTATCTCTAACATACAGTTCAGATAATGCTCAGATCACTAAGATAATTAATCAGTTTTGGCCAGTGCTTACACAAGATGCACATCTAAAAGCTATAGTTGGAGAGAGACCTAGATTCTGTTTCAAAAACAAGAAAAATATGAAAAGATTATTATTTACTAATATCAAGACACCAAACACAATAAGACGGAAAGGAACAATAAAATGTGGGAATTGTAATATCTTTTGTGTGATAGATGACAGCAACCACTTTACACATCCAGTTACAGGGAAATACTATATTTTTAACATCAAAGCAACATGTAAAACCTCGGATGTTGTATATTTAACTACCTGTGAAGTTTGTACATCATTCTATATAGGAAAAACTAACCAATGCTTCAAAAGAAGGGTACAGAGACATCAATTGGATATTAAGAACAAGGAAATACTCAATGGGTTGGTACAACATGTTGTTATTAATAAAAATCACAAGTTTCTATGTAAAGTCATTGATAGAGCTTTCTCTGGTCCACGCAAAGGAGACATTGAGACTTTGACAGAGCTGAAAGAAACAAAATGGATTATTAACCTGAGGGCAGATCAACCCCCTGGTTTAAATAGCATAGTCCCACTTAAACCTGTTTTAAAGAACAGAAGATGTAAAGTGTAGTTAATCCATTGTGCCATCTATAAATTTACAACTTTAAAGTTAACTGACAAAGACGATACTATGTGAGCATCATCTGACTGAGACCAAAGTCATTTTCCAGCTTTTGTCAAAGGACATTTCATTACCCGCTTATTGGCCAACACCATCTTCTTCATATCTTTATTAATAAAAGGAATACATCCTTATATTAAGGAGTGAAGACAATATAATGATGATAGTTATTTTCATATATTTAAGAACAGAAGAAGTGTATAACAATAAAACTATTGCGCCATCTATATGACAAACCTGTAATTTGAATTTTGTCTGATGATAGTAACAAGTGAATTTTACCTGATTAAGGCCAGATTTATTCTAGCCATTGTTAAAGGATATTATTATACTGCTTGCTTATCGAACAACATCATTTTCCTCACTTTTTATATATTTTTATTAGTAAAAGGAATGAACTCTTACATTAATGATTAAATGAAAAATAAGATCATGCTACCAATGGTTTAACACATGTTGAAGCCACTTTCTGTGACAAAATCAAAGTCTTTGCTGTTGTTGAAAGAACTAAAACATTTATAAAAAAAGGGAAGTAATTTCCCTCATCTGCTTGAAAGCGATTAGAAAGTGAACAGTTAGCGTTGCTGTTCTATCCACGTTTTCCTGTTTTTGGCAAGACCCTGGTATTTTAGAGAAGCAGGCGTTGGTTGTATTTTTCGAAATGTGATGCAATTCAGTTGAAGGATACTTATTGTAATTCCATAATTTAAGTGGCATTATTTTGACTATGCAGGTAAAGATCCATCATACCTGCATAGCATTGTAATGAATAGAAAGTTATATTCACAAATTTCTTTGAAGATTTAATATTTGGAGTGTTTATGAATGCTTCTATTTACTTATGGATACTACATAATTTAGAACAGCGCCACCTGTTATTGGTCTTGAGAATTAAAGGAAAATGGAAGAGTAATAATTACTTTGCTCACATTACCATCAATAACACAATATACATTCAATCAAAATGAAGGACTGGAACATCTAATTTACATACTCAAAGGCGGGAAAGAGAAGCATAGAGTTGATTACATGCAAATTAATCTTGAGATAACAAGATAGGATTGGATGTTGCCTTTGCTTGAAAGAGATTGGAAAGTGAACAGTTAGCGTTGCTGTTCTATCCACACGCTTTCCTGTTTTTGGCAAGACTTTGGTATTTTAGAGGTAACATCTGAAGCAGGCATTGGTTGTATTTTTCAAAATGTGATATAATTTAGTTGAAGGATACTTATTGTAATTCCGTAATTTTAAGCAGCATTATTTTGATTATGCAGGTAAAGATCTATCATACCTGCATAGCATTGTAATGAATAGAAAGTTATATTCACAAATTTCTTCGAAGATTTAATATTTGGAGTGTTTATGAATGCTTCTATTTACTTTGGATACTACATCATTGAGAACAGCGCCACCTGTTATTGGTCTTGAGAATTAAAGGAAAATGGAAGAGTAATACTCACTTTGCTCACATTATCATCAATAACACAATATACATCCAATCAAAATGAAGGACTGGAACATCTAATTTACATACTCAATAAAGGCGGGAAACAGAAGCATAGAGTTGATTATATGCAAATTAATCTTGAGATGATAAGATAGGATTGGATGTTGCCAGGTATTTACCAATGGTGATTGGTCAAATAGTATAGAATTTCATATATAAAAGGAAATGGAAGTCCCTAGTGTCTTATACGATCTGAGGAAGACAACAGTCGAAAGCGCTTAACGGATATCTTCAAGGGACAGTTTTGAGCTTTTTTATTTTTCATTTTATTTTCAAGTCGAAGTTTTATTTGTATTAAAGGACTACATTTTAATTGGAACACTTGTGGATTTCGTTGCTTGGCCATCCTTGGGTGGATTTTCTGCCTTTTTTCTGCTAATATTGACTATTTGTGTGACAGACCACCTTTAGCGTTTCGGAGTTATTTATTCATGTCTTACCATATGGTTCCATCTGTGTTGTAGATCTTCATTCATTACTTCCTGCCTTCCTTCCCCCTGCCTAGACGCCTGGTAGACTTTGGATTACCTTATTACTTAGTGTATCTGCTCAGACATAGCCTCCTTCTGTTGTTATTGTTGACCTCCTTATAGTATAAGGGCGGGCAAAATCGATCTGGAGGGGCATTGTGGGTAGGACTTAGCTGAGAGTTTTTGGATGGTGCGAACTTGGTAACAGCCGTGTCTGTTCAGAGGACGGAACAGAAGTCCTAACAATAATGAATGAATGAAGATCTACAAGACAGATGGAACTTTATGGTAAGACATAACTTCTTTTTTCTTTTAGAATTCTTTATTCAATCATATCTGAAAATGGATTGCTTAAATGAGTGTACTATTAATGATTTGTTAAAGCATTTAGTACGCAGTACAAGATATTTGTGCTATGTATATTTAAAGGTAACACTTGATAACACTAGTGATCTGTGTTTGTCATGTCAAAAGTTGGATAATATGGTTATTAATAGTAAATCAGTGCAGTGATGCAGCTGTTTGCATTGTTGCCTCTCAGCAAGAGGTTTTCCGATTCGATTCTCGGCTGAGTGCCTTCTGTGCTGAGTCTTCATGTCCTCCCTGCGTTCCTTTGGGTTTCTTCCTAGTGCTCCAGTTTCTTCCCACATTACAGAGAGATGCATCTGGAGCGTTTCTCCCTGAGCCTGTGCTCAAAATTGGCTTGTTCTAAAGTTAGACTTTCCTGGTAAACAAATGTTAAATAAAATAAAAAAATAAATATAGACTTACTGACAAAGAATTGTGATTGTGCAATTGGCACAACTTAAAGAACTGTTACATATGTTGATGACTGGGCTGATGAGATAATGTTAGGCAAAGAGCAAACAGAACACATTTAGGAAAGGAAGTGCCTGTTGTCAGTAAAGCTCACTCAACTCCTGTTGAACAAGATAATACAACTGACAGTTTTGGAATTCTGGATGCAGGTGTTCATTGAGCTGAGGATTCGGAGCATATAGAAGAAAATGGAAAAGAAAGGAAAGAAGTTTGCAACAAATAACAGTGAAGAAAAATATTCTGATTAATGTCTAAAATCAAAAAGAATGCATATTAAAAGGACACTGCTTTGTTCTGTAACATGCACAGATAACAGGGAATTATAACCTTTTTCTACCAGAAAATGTTCAGCTTGCAGAAAAAGGCATAGTTTTTTCCAAAAGCGGAGGCTTGAAAAAAGAGGCAAGAGGCAGGTGAAAAGGAAGAAGTCAAAACTGAACATGGAAGGATTTAAGAACATTAAAGAAGAGAAAGTTGGAAGCGGACAACATGGCTGAAGCTGTGGATGTACAAAGCCAGCTGGATGATAATTGTATGCTTGTGAATGTAATAAGCAATGAAAAACTGTAGGATTAATAAGACTAATGGTGATTAAGAACATTCCTTTCTAACAGTTGATAGAACAGATGTTACCGAATTAGAAGTTGAAGATTCTTCAGATCTGGTCAGAAAAGATATTCTTGTAATTGGAGATTCAATTATTAGAGGAATTGATACTTACATTTGCAGAGATGGTAAACATCAAATAGTGCTATGCTTGCCAAGAGCAAAAAGAGGATATCAGAAAGGCCTCAGAACACCTTAATGTAAGGAAGTATGGCTTTATTTTTATTCATGTTGGTACTAATGATCTCCTCAACAAGGACTCTCTCTGACTGTTAGTAGGGAGCTTACATTTCTGTTAGATTGCATAGCTTGTACAGGTGTTAAGACATATTTTTCATGAATCTGATGTAGAAAGGTGAGTCGGGTCACCATAAATGAAGTTTTTTTGTGTAAATACTTGAAAAAAGTCCTATTTTAAAAAATGGAAATGTGTAGAGCATTCAAGTCTAATTTTGAGCACATGTGTTTAGACAGGATGGCATGCATGTGTCAAGATCAGGAAAGAGTATTTTTGCAGCAGTTATTTTGCAATATTTGACAAACACAAGGCAGGATATTTGCCAGGTCAAACAGACAGCGACATTTAATGCATCTCTGGTGGTTGTTAATGCTAGGAACATAAGTAATAGTTTTTTTGGTACTTTTCCATTATCGGGGCAACACTTTAAATTTATTTATTTATTTATATTTGTTGACCGGGAGTGTCCGACTGGATGTAGGTCCATTTTCAGCGGATGCCCAGGGAGAAAAGCTCCACAGTTAAAATAAACAGACAGTAGTTACATTGGATTACATAGCGATTAACAATTTACATAGCAATTACTTACAACATATTTACAGATGAAGAACATAGTACATCAGTAGACAACTAGAATCTTTATCTGTGACGTACATAACAGACATTAACAAATGTTACAATAAGAAGTCCCTGCTGTATAATAAGTACTAGGCTTATGAGCATCTGAGCTTGCTGTAATCAAGGTAGTTAGTGGAGTGGAAAGAAAGGTAGTGGTTGGATGGGGTGGGTGATATTAGAGTGGGAGTTGCAAGGGCATAGCCAGCATGTTTGTAGGTGCGCTTTTAGTAAAGTTTTGAAGTGGGTGCATAATGGTATGGAGGTAATTGTGGGTGGGAGGGAGTTCCATAATTTGACTATGGTGCAAGAGATTAGCGCTTGGAATCTTACCAGGTGCTCGCAGTGATCTCACAGCTGCTGCTGAAGTGGGACACACACATACACACTTACTTTCTAGTCACTGATAATTAGTAAATGTGATCCATGATGGAAAGTTAATGTGATCTGTGTTGAGAGAGTAGTCAGAAGCTTAAACTGAGAAGAACCGTTTTGTGGTTTGCATTTAAATTTACTGATCTGCTCTGTCTAGGCTACTAACGAAAAACTGCCCTGAAGTGTGTACTTTAAGGAAAAGTAACATTACAAACAGATGTTAAGATATGTATGATGAGGATAATGCAAGTTATGCCAAGTTGCAGATTGTATTGAACAGCGCTCGATGTACAGTCATGTTAAGCGTCTGAATACCCTGTCATTAGAATAACAAAGACTTATACACACATCACGATAGTTTCACTCTCATTAGAAAAAAACAAAAAATTAAAGTATGCACATCACGTTTACCTAATCCAATCCGAAAGTATTCTGATTGCAAAACACTCTTCATTCTGACAAATGAAAGCAGTGGGAAACAAACAATCATGGCTTCACCTCGGAAAACATCGTCATGACTCCTGCTATGTGAGTAAGCTCAACACTGCAATGTAAGTGTGACCTTGAAGACACTGCAAAAAAGCTATTTCCTGTAATTAAATGAGTTTCAGAAGTTGTAATACAAGTTGTTTGTACAGCTAACATCATATGCGGATCATTTGCTAGCAGCTAGGCGGTGGTGCATTAAACAGAAAGTGCTCTTTACAAGTGTTGCCCCAATAGCAGAAAAGTACCATTTTTTTTATTGGAAAATTTCCTACCTTCCCAGATGATTGATGTTCATAGGATCATTTATTTATTTATTTATTTAACATTTGTTTTCCAGTAAAGTCCGACTTGTAACAAGCCAATTTTCAGCGGAGGCCTGGGGAGAAAAGCTCCAGACACAAGTCTTTGTAATGTAGGAGGAAACTGGAGCACCCAGTGGAAATCCACACAAACACAGGGAGGACATGCAGACTCCTTACAGAAGGCATCCCAGCTGAGAATCGAACTGGAGACCCTCCTGCTGTGAGGTGACAATTCAAACCACTGCACTGTCTGATCCGGTATGATCATAGGAGATTACTAAGCTAACAGCCCTTTGAGAAGGTCGGAAGAGCCATGGATGAGACAAAAATGGTACATACTGCCTACCTTGACCCTGGCAAAGGCATTTGACACACTACCTCACATAGCATAGCCATTCATGATCCAAATTTCCCACTTGTCAGTGCCTGTGGGCTTGAATGGCTTTGGTATATGCCTGTGACATAGGGCGTCTACAAACTGCCCCTGTCCATAAGGGCCACAGGTGACAAGCTTGTGGTGAATTTGCAATTTCCCATCCATTAGTCCAACTTGTGTTTTAAAATTCTTAGGGAATAGCTCTATTTCACATAAATATGGAGTCATACCTGCCCCTCCAACAAGTTTTATGTCACAGGTGAGGTTCAGATTGGGTAGTTCTAGTGCATTTGTTTTGCAGATGTGTAGCAGATCCATTAGGGCTGGATCAGAGACTGCCTTTTAGGTTAGGCATTGATCATAGGAGGTTACTAAGCTGTCGACCTGGAGGTCATTTCAAGCCTAACCATTTCATCCCAGTGTAATACCATAGATACTGTAGTCAGTACCCAGGATTGTATTTACTAATGACTTCTCATGTCCAGGAGAGTTGTGAGCGCTGTCTCGGTATGAATTTACAGTTCCCCATCCACTCTTCCAGGTTCCTTTTGAACGGTGTCATAGAGGTGCTCTGCATCACATGAATTGGCAGCCTGTTCCAAAATCTGGCCTTCCAGCACACCTTATTCAAGTTGCAGACATATTAAGGTTCCTGGAATGGGTAGCTGTAGTCCCGTTTGATTTACAGATGTGCAGCAAATTCATTAGGTTTGGGTCGGAGATTGCTCTGTAAACCAGGAATAAGCCTGCATGGTAATGAGTATAGTGACAGGGACTTTAGTCTGTGTAAGGCACATACTGGAGTTCCTTAATCTTCTTTGTTAGAAACCTCTGAGGTTCCTTCAGTTGCTGCAGGTGCTTTGTGCGGTACATGCCAAAAGGAGCATTATACTTAATTATGGGCCTTATTAGTGACGAGTATAAAGGAATTATAACCTCTAGAGGTGATGCCTTTGCTTATCAAGTGTGCTACATAGAAGGCCTTCCTTACTACAGTAGACACATGATGGTCAAAGTTAAGGTCGCAGTCTACTTGTGATCCCAGATCCCTTACCACTTTGTAGATACATAGTGTATTGTTGTTAATTTGATAGTGTGAAGGGATATTGTTTTTACCAAAGGGAATGATAATGCATTTCTTTGCGTTTAGTTTGAGACTGTGACTAAGACATCAGTCATTGGTCTGTGTGAGACCCTCCTGAAGTATAGTGACAGCATTTGGAAATTCAGTAATTGCACCCAGTTTGCAGTCATCCACAAATTTGGTCGGTCACAGCCCCTTAGTTTTGACTTGAACTTCTGAGAAGTATTTACCAAACAGTAGGGGACCCAGCACTCACCCTTGTGGCACACCACTGGTGACAGGTCTGCTGGTTAATGTGGAGTCAACCACTTTGATAGTGTGTGACCAGTTTGTGAGCCTTTTGGCAACCCATCTTACAACAAAGGGGTTTACGTTCAGTTTGCTAAGTTTATCAGTAATGTCCGAGTGTGGGATTTTGTCGAAGGCCTTGGCCAAGTTGAGGTATACTGTGTGCACAGATTTGCCCTCTTCAGTGGCCTTGGTCACATTTCCAAAGAAATCCACCAGGTTTAACAGGCAGGATCTGCCCTTGATGAAGCCAGATTGGGTCAGATCCAGGGTTTGGAGGTCACCTATGTCTTTATGAAGTCCATGATGATATGTTCCATGACCTTACAGATGAGGCTGGTCAGACTTATGTGTCTGTAATTCCCTGGGTTTGTTGCTAAGCCACCTTTGTGGAGTGGAATAATTGCTGCTGTTCTCCATTCCACAAGAACGTAGCCTATGGCTAGGTTGTGATTGAACAGAGTACTTAATGGTGATGCTAGTTCATGTTTTAGTTTGTTTCAGCCTGGGATGCCATTTGGTACTATAGACCTGTGTTTTTTGCCTCGGCCATGGCTTTAATGACCTGCTTTTTGGATATGTAGGGTGGGGGACAAGGTTTGTGATGAGTTTGGAGGGGATAAGGGAGTGAAATTTTCACCTAATCTGTCCCACCAGTAAGTTTGCTATTTCTGCGGTATCAGTGTTTGTGATACCATTAGTCACTAGTTTGACACATGCTTGGGCCCTACCTTTTAGGCTACATACATAGCTGTAAAAGGCCATATGGTTATCCTAGTCTGCAATTGCTAAGTTTTTCTTAAGTTTACTCTTAGAGGATTTGACATGTTGTTTTATTTGCCCGTTGAGGCCAAGTAGGCTGCTTTTGCATTGTTGGAGCCTTGCCTTAGTTTTTCTACACAACGTTTTGCATTTGTTGTAAAGTTTGTTGATGCTGGATGTCCACCAGGGCAGCTTGTTTTCACCTGGGGCTCTGGCTTGGATTCCCTCTGGAACAGCCAAGTCTATACACTTATACAAGTGATTGTGCACGGCTTTAGTTTAAGCTTTGGTGTAGTTACCACTTCCAGCTGGGGGTGGGATCTGGAATGCATTTATACCTTCCCCTAAGAGGGTATAGTTTGCCTTGGTGAAGTTTTTTAGTCTGACTTCACCCTTTGAGTTCTAGTGTTAGTGCCAGTACAAAGACGACTGATTTGTGGTCCAATTTAACTAATGAGGATCTGATAGTTGCGGTGGTACATCTGTTTATCATGTTAGTGAGGACCAGATCTGGTATATTTGTTCCTCTTGTTGGGGTTTGAACAATTTGTTCCAGGGCATCTGAGTTAATAAAGTGAAGGAACTTTTATGCTAGTGAGTTAGAGCTAGAGTCGGTTTCCAAGTTGATGGTGTGATAATTAAAATCCCCCATGACAGAGTGTTTGGCAATATTTGGATTAACTCCAGTTTGGTCAAGTAGGCCTCATATGCATCATTATCCATGGAGGGGATCTATAACTAGATATGATTTGAGTTGGGATCTTACTCACAGTAATCTAAACTTGGAGTAACTCCATGGAGTTGTCCTATCTAATTAGTCGGGAGGTGAATTTATATCTAATATAGATAGAAACACTGCCTACTTTGTTTTTCACACATTCGTTTTGTGGGTCTGAAGTTGTGGAAGGCATTGTAGCCTTGCAAGGCCAGGTTATTCTCTATGGAGTTGAACCAGGTTTCTGTGACAACGTAGACATTTACATCCTCAAGTGATAGGTCACCACTCAATAGTCTCTAGGAGACCCAAGGGCAAGGCTTTGAGGCGGTCCGCATAGGACTTTTAGACCTTGAATTCTTTTAGTGAGGAACCACTGTGGTCACTCCAGTTGTTGCAAATGCCTGGTCTGGTAGATGCATAAGGGTGCATTGTACTCTATTGTTGTTCTAATGAGGGCCGAGTATAGTGAGACTATGATCACCATAGATCTGGATGCCATGCCCTTACTTATAAGTTTTGTCACCTAGAAGGATTTTCTCACTACCATGGACACCTGGTGATCAAAGTTTAGGTTACTGTCAACCTGAGCTCCTAAGTCCCTTACCAGTGGGTTTGCTCTTAGGGGAGGGTTATCAATGTTGTAATTTGCAGGGGTAGTTGTCTTCCTAAAGGGTGTAATTATGCATTTTTTTGCATCGAGTTCTAGGCTGTGGATTCTGGCACCAGTTATTTGTCTACATCAGTTCTTCCTGGAGGATAGCTATATCTTTGGGGAATTAAGTGATTGCACCCAGCTTGCAGTTGTCAACAAATTTGGTCGGCCAAAGGCCTTCTACATTTGCCTTGACTTCAGAGATGTCAAGGAGTGTTCCCATTACTAAGCCCTCTGGGACACCGGTAGTAGCAAGCCTCTTGGTGGAAATGGATTCCCCCACCCTAACTTCATGCATCCTATCTGTGAACCATTTGGCAATGCATGGGGTGACATAGGGATTTATGCCTACATTTGTGAATTTGTCTGTAATACCTGAGTGAGGTATTGTTCAAATTGCCAAGTCAAGGTAGGCAGTGTGTACCCTTTTTCCCTCGTCCATGGCTCTAGTGAACTTTTTGAA
The DNA here is from genome assembly GCF_019279795.1 of Protopterus annectens. Taxonomy (NCBI): domain Eukaryota; kingdom Metazoa; phylum Chordata; order Ceratodontiformes; family Protopteridae; genus Protopterus; species Protopterus annectens. Next base: position 762,778,292 of record NC_056726.1, on the reverse strand, counting down.
GAAATTCACCAAGTTTAGTACGTATGAACTGCCATAGATGAAACTGAACTGGGATCTGTCCAGTGTTTGAAGGTTTCCTTTTTCTTTAGCGGGTCCATAATTATTTCTACGGCCTTGCATAAAAGACTAGTCAAACATATGCGTCTGTAGTTCCCTGAGTCTGTTGGTGGTCCGCCTTTGTGTAGAGGGATGCCAGTTACAGTCCTCCATTCCCTAGAGATGCAGCCTGTTTGGAGGATGTAATTGAATAGAGATTTTGGTGGGCCTGACTGGTCATGTTTCAAGATATGTAGGAGGCCTCCTGGGATATTATCAGCTCCCTTTGATGTAGTGTTTTTAGCTCTGGACAGTGCAGTGAAGACCTTTTCTTTAATGATAGTTGTTGGGGAGAAATAGTAAAGGGTATATCCTGTGGAGAAACTGGGAGTGATGGGGGTGGGGGTGAAATTGGAGTTAAATTTATCATCAAGCAAATTTGCTATATCCCTGGTTTGATATAGGAAGTTCCATTTAAAATTAGTTCAGCACACTGTTGGGTATTCCATTTAAGGTTGTGTACGTAACTGAAAAATGCTTATGGTTATTCTTAACCTGGATGGCTTTGTGGACTTGATTAATCCCCTGAATTGCTTGTTGAGATTGATGAGGAAGTTTTTTTGTCTTTTGGGCAAAGCCCTTCCTATTTTTGATCAGGATTTTCTTTCTTTTGTTATACAGCCTATTTATACTGTTTTTGGAGTTTTTCTTAAGTTTATGTCCAGTTGGAACTGCTGTTTCTGTGCAGTTGTTTACGTGCTTTTACAGGGTTTCCATAAACGCTTCCACATAGGCCACCATCATCTTATTGTTTGTGAAACATGGTTAAAGATCAGTGACTGGAAACCAGTTCTGTCAGGGTATAAAAGTTTTACTGTAACTGATGTTCTAACAAAGAAATCAGGTGGAGGAGTTAAAATATGAATTAAAGATTCTTAGATTCTTATGAGACTTGTGATTATTACATGTTCAGTAAACACATACTGTACATTGTGTAACTGTAACAACAAAGAAAACCCTTGAACAAATAATATTTGTTACATTATGTAGACTGCCAAAGTCGGGTGCTGATGACCTAGAGGAAGTCATACATTTCTTGCATGAAACTCAGGAGGGAAGAATAATAGTGGCAAGGAACTTAGAAACAGACTGGAATAATAATGATTCAACAACATTAGTACAGTTGCTTCTAATTGTACAAAAAGTCTACCAGAAAGCGAACATACTTGACATTGCTTGTGTTCCTAAAGTAATTACTGTTACTTCATGTCACGTTTTACCACTATTGACGTACAGCGATCATGGGGTTGTAAAGGTTTATTTGTTGCTTCATAATTCTGCCAAACAGAAATCTAAACCAATGCACAGAAGAAGAATAACATATTTTATTGAAACAGAACAGCTGTCTAATACTAATTGGAGTGATGCGTTCAGAAGAAAAACTGCTGGACAACTGTGGAAAGTTTTGAAAAGGTAACCATTTGAATGCAAAAAAAATCAACAAATGTTTTAACATCTGGATCTAGGCACGCACATCATCAGGATTATAGATTTCTATAAGAACAAAGATGCTTGATTAAGGTGAGGCAAAAATTTAAGAAATAGAAAAGTTGTCAAATAAGCTGAATAGACAAATTAAAACAGTGTGAAGCAAGATGAAGAAAAATTTGAAGAAATTTTGTATAAAGATATTGACCATAATAGGAAACCATCTTATAGATATAGAAGATGTGGTAGGAGTAGAGACGTATAAAGTGATAAACTGTGGATTCTAAAATTATAAATATAGTTTCAAAACTTTATGCAAAGCAGTTTGGATTCCACAAAGGGGGTGATAAATGTCATAGTGGTATCCAGGCAACCTCAGATGCTGAAATCAAATTAGGGGATATTGAAAAAGAGCTACGCAAACTGGATCTAAACAAAGCACAGGGAGGAGATGGAATTGGTAATGACTTGCAAACACTTCGGCATGAACTTACAGTACCATTATATCTGTTATGTACTAGGTCATATAAGTATTGGGAGATTCCTCATGAGTGGAGATATGCATTTCTTAAACCTGTCCTTAAGGGAAAGAGAAGAGAACAAACCCAGAGTCATGTAGACCCATAGGTTTACTTTCATGTTGTGGAAAAATAATGGAAAAGGTCATACGGATAAATTATTGTCAGAATTGGAAAGGCTGGGACTTAAAAAAAAACATATGTCAGCATGCATATTGTTGAAAATAGATCTATTACCACCTGTAACATGATGTTCTATAAGAAACAGCTGTGAATGAAAAATTGTGCTGTGATGTAGTTTGTATATATTTAACCCCAGTATTTGATGGGGTCATGCACAAACCACTCATCAATAATGTAAAACAACAAGGTATTGATGTACTCTTAATAAGATTGATAGCTGCATGGTTTGCAAATAGGACATAGCAAGTATCAAACAGCAATTGAACAGGTGAAATTCGAGGTTATAGTCAGGGCATCCACTAGGGTTCTATCCTGGGCCCATACTTGTTTAGAGTACAGCTTCCCGATCTACTTTTTTCATCTGAGGTGTTCTACAGTCAGAATGCAGTTAACCTGAAAATGGGTAAACTGATTACATTTGTTACAGCTAGGGCATGCCTGCAAAATAACTTGACTAAATTACTGTTTTGGCACAGAAGAATAATATAATGTTAAGTGTATCAAAAACTAAGCATATGAGATTTAGGAGCCATAAATTGAAAGGTTACTACTTAATACAGCACACAGTGCTTGAAACTGTAGATTTATTTAAAGATGTAGGTATATGGGGTAGCTCAGTCTTTGAGTTTTTCTAATCATATCAACCAACTGTTTAATGATTGTTGTGGAACTGTGGGTTGTATAAAAAGATTTATAAAGTCAAGGAAATGAAAAGTGATGAAGTCATTGTTAGTTGTATTAGACCTAAACTTGAGTATGGAGTAACAATGTGGAAACCTTATAAGAAAACAAGCATGAGTAAACTGGAAGAAGTATAACAGATGTACACCAAGATCATCCATGGACATGAAAATCTAAGTTATTATGAGACTAAAAGAGGATAAAAACCCTTCATATCCAGCTTCATGTAAATTTGAATTTTAAATCATGATTATAAAATATTTATCTCTCTACTAGCTAAGAGAATATGAAACTTATCAAAATTGATAGATTTGAATAATGTGGTTTTGTAGAGGGGGAGGCAAACACTTGTCAACATTACTGGAATGATTATCATCCTGATGGACGCTGAGTATAAGAGAACATTGCTATTGTTAGTGGATTCTTGATGGAGAGAAAGCATTCGATAGTCAGCTGGAATTTTATCAGTAGGGAAATAGCAGTATTTGCATTCCTTTATTGACAAGTATAATTAATTTATTAGGGGATGTATGAAGGGTTGATTGCATTAGAAGAGGTCCTCTCCATCAAGCTGTACTTGAACAGTGGAACCAAGCAGGAGTGTCCTATTTCCCCTTTATTATTTGCTTTACATTTAGAGCAAATAATTAAGAATAGGGAACTCATACTCAAGGATATAAATGGTATGACAGTCAAGAAATGTTAGCTTTATTTGCAGATTATTTTATAATTGGTAAATCCAGAAAAGGACATTTTAGTGTTATGGAACATTTTGAGACAGTTTCACGTATTTTTAGGAATCTAAAATTAATATAGACAAAACAAAAACTATAGTAGTAAACTATTTATCCACCTGTGAGTTGGTTCAGTAATATCCATATTTCTGATAATAAGGACATGATAAGATGAAGTATTTGAGCTTATGAATTAAAAATAATTATGTTATGGCAGTTTATGATATGTCGGAAGAGACTAAAAAGAAAAAAAAATGAGAAATTGAAAGTTCTTAATCATGAATATGGATAGTAGGATAAAAGCAGTTAAAATGCTTTTAGTCCTTAATGATATTTTTCTTATGGATCTCTGCTGCAGTAGCCTAAACTGTACAGGTTTTTCTCCTACTAAGGATATAATAGTTAAGTTGATAAGTAGGTAAGCCCACCTTACCTGCTGGTCAACTCCTGTATTCCTTCACTGCTGCCAAACTGTGGAACTCACTTCCACCTTCTATAAGAAACACAGGCAGCACCACCACCTTCAAACGCATACTGAAAAATCATCTCAACTCTTCCTGGCTATGTTCCTGCTCTATAACCTAATGTCTTCACTCTCCTTATATGATTACTAAACTCCTATGTCTTTTGCTACTAGTGACCGATGATAGTTTCTCCATATTTATTTTTATTTTTGTCTTCACTTGTTGATAATGGTACAATAATACTGATTAATATATCTCTGTTTATACCTCTCTGATTGAATTAATTGAATTCTGCTTTAATGTATATTTTCTCTATATATTACTGTAATCAAACAAACTAGATTCCTGCTTTTATGTATATATTCTGTATACATTACAGTATTTGCCATCTGTAACACTGTTTCTACTTCTGTACCAATTAATGTTTATATTTTTTCTGTATCTATGTTCTTGGAGCTCTTTTAGGCCCAGTGGACTTTCCCGGTAAGCAAATGCAATAAATAAAAAATAAGTAACAGCTGGCCAGCTTCCAAAGCTTCAGGGCACTTTCCACACTCCCAAACCATTAGTGAGCTTGAGCTGAGCTGGCTAAAAAACAGCTTTAGGCTCCAGACCTCCCATAGCTTTCATGCCAATAAACAGAGGAAGGATAAATTCCTGAGGACGACAATGCTAGGAAAATAATAATAATAATAATAAATGCTCGCACCGTGGCATAAAGAACATGCAAAAATAAGCAGGGTGGAGGAATCGGCTACTGCAGCAGTAATCATTTGAATATCTACTGTTATGGTAAATTCTTCTCCAAGTGAAACTGACAGCTTGTGTTGTCTCAGGTCCGGGTTTCTCATCCCCGAAATGTGATTTGTGGTAAACAACAGTATGCTCTTACAACAGCTTGAGTATGGCCTCCCAATTTCAGCTTGCTATTCTAAGTCAAACATGTGTGAACTTTAGATTCTGACCAGTTCTGTCTGTAGACTCATCATACTGTCACCACTCCACAACCACAAGTACCATTGCATTACCCTGACCAGTGCTAACTGGCAACTTGTCTTTGAAAGATCAGAGTTGGTAGTACTCACTCTTGTATACAAATTCCCTAAAAACTACAATTTCCTCAGCTCCTTTCTAACCTCTGTACTCATCCACTACCTGGCACCTGTGCTGCTGGGTTTGGCATAATGGTTAAGGTCTTCATCTCAGACACAAAACACAGAGTTTGATTCTAATTTCAGGATACTGGCTAGGCTTAAAATGGGCCTTCAGGTCAGTTAGTCTAGTATTTAATTTCATCCAAAAACACACTCTCTGTGGGCCCTGACAATATCCTGGAATGTCTCCCAAATAGCTTGAAATATGACTTATCAGGACCACTTGAGTCACTTTTCAACTATAGCCTCAAAATTGGCTTTGTCTCACAGGAATGTAGGAATGTAATTATCCCACTTCACAAGGGTGGGCCATCAATCCTACTCTGAAACTAGAGGCCCAGTAGTCTGACTAGTCTAATATATAAAACGCAATGGAACAAATTGTCATAGAAATGATCAACAAAGTCATAGGCAACCTTCAGACAATGGTCCCAGCCCAGTTTGTTTTTTAGAAGGGAAGGTCATGCCTACTAAACCAGCCGGACGTCTTTGAGAAGGTCACTAACAATGAGGGGAAAATGGTGCATACCGCCTACCTGGACCTAGCTAAGGCATTTGATACAATTCCCCACTCAGGTATAATTGACAAACTCACCAATCTGGGCATAAACCCCTACATAACTCACTGGATTGCCAACTGGCTCATGGACTGGATCCAGGAAGTCAGGATTGGTGAGACCCCATCCACAGGACAATTCCCTAGCAGAGCACCTCAGAGCTCCATGCTGGGATCACACCTATTTTGCATTTACTTCCTTGAAGGTAAAGCCTAATATCAGGGGCTTTTGGCTGACCAGGTTTACAGATGACTGCAAATTGGTGGCTACCATAGAGTCCGTCTACAACACAGACATCTTACAGGTGGGTCTAACACGGACAGTGACTGGTGCCATAGTCACGGATTAAAACTCAATGCCAAGAAATGCATTATAGTGCCTTTTGGGAAAACGGCCACCCAGACTAATTACTCCCATCGATAAGACACCTCTAAGAGGTGATCCAATAGTCAGATGTCTGGGAACATATGTACACAGTAATCTGTCCTTTGACCAACATTTGGCCAAGGTACTAAGAAAATATTTGTGTCGCCCAGCTTATAAGTAAGGACATGGTATCTAGGTCCAAGGAAGTCCTTGTACCACTTTATTCAACCCGTATCTGACCTGTCGTTATGTATATACAATATCAATAATGAATAAAATAACTTATTTGTCTGTATTTCTTCAGCATCATTCAGTCCACCTCTGTCCTTTGCTTTATGTCTGTAGTTTATAACTGTCTTCTTTATGTATATGTCATCTGCAACAGTACCTTTTGCTACTACCCTTACAGTACTAAATCCTGTGTCTGCTACTTGTATCTCTGCATGTAAACTGCTGATCAGTTTAATCTCCTTAGGCTAGTGTATTCTTTTCAAGGGAGACCTAAGGTGATATTCATTCTGACTAGTAAAGTTTAACTTGAATACGAGGAACTTCCCCTACCCTTTTTTTCTGTAAGTGCCATGGGATTGTTTACATCCAGCTGAGCTATGACGAACTCAGACAGATCGGATGAGACATTAAACTGAAATCCTAAGGGAATGGTAATTGTATTTCATTGTTGCTAACTGTTCTTGTGCTTTACTGTCCCACCTGAAGTGGTATTACTATATACGTTTTATTATTTGTTCTTCTTTGTTAGTCCGTGACATTTGATGTCTAATTTTGGTGATTTCTTGTGCTTTTTATCCCTAGTCTGTGTCTAAAATGGATCAGTTTAGTGACTACACTACCTCCATTAGCAAATTTGAATAAGTAAAAAAAAAATCAGTTCCTAGTCAGATGAGGAAAGAAATGTTTGTAAGAATATGCAAATCACATTTGGGAATTGTGAAGTGTGAAAAGGAGTTTGTATTGTATTATATTTGCCATACACTTTAAGCAAAAGGTTCTAGTTTGTTCTCTCTGCATTGCTTATCTCAACAGTGGTCCAGGAGAAGACATGTCTTGCACAGTACAGGAAAGACTAAATTTCATAGGTTCATATTTTCTTAGGAGGCTACTAAGCTAACGGCTTAAGAGCCTTTACAAGCCTAGCCAGTGTAACTTGATTTTACCCAATATGTGGCACCTAGGGCAAGACAGTGGCATAGGTTTGTGCAAATGCCTTTAGTATTTTACAGATTGCCCCTGTCCATAAGAGACATGAGGACTACCCCCAAGTGTGAATTTGTGATTCCCCATCCTTTGATCCAGTTGCGTTTTGAAGAGGGCTAGGGAAGGGCTACGTTTAACATAAACAGGAAACCTGTTTCAAAAAGGGCTAATCTCTGTGACCCATAACTGGCTCTCCAGCATGTTTTGTTTGAGTCACTGATTAGGTTTAAATCCCTAGATTGGGTTACCCTCGTGCCGTTTGCCTTACGGGTGTACAGCAGCTCCATCGGGGCTGGAATTGTGAATGCCTTGTAGGTTATGCGTAGGTCAGTCCTTAATAGTTGGTAGGAGACAGAATAAAGGGATAGAGGTTTTAGTCTATTTATATAGGACATGTTGTTCACACCTTCTATTTTCTTTGTGAGGAACCTCTGGAGTCGCTGCAGCACAAGGGTATCCCAATCTAGGGATTTAAATTTAATCAGTAACTCAAACAAAACATGCTGGAGAAAACAAAAGCAAGTTTTACACTAACTATACCCTAAGGCCAATCAGGTAAGCACACCTTGAGGTTTCTGCCAGCAATTTCCAGCTCAGATAGTGTGAAATTAGCCCTCACCTGCCACAAGAGTACAGACTTTGACCCTGTTAATGTAAATGACTGGTTTCGAAGCCCAGGCTTTAAGAATTCATAAACAGATGCCTAATACTATCTAAAAGTCACTGGATGCAATGTATTTAAATGCAGAAGAGCAATCATTACAGCATTTAGGAAATACAACTGTTTGCAGTATAATGAAAACAAAGCAAGTGCAAATTGAAGCACGTTGTTTTACTTCAGAGGTTGTGTGTAACTAATGCACGTTGACTTCTGTTTAAAGTTTCCAAAGGTTGCAAAGTTGTAGGGCAGAACAGCTATTGGTGGTATTAATGCATTTTAAGCTGTATTTTCAAGGAATATCTGGTGATGTTTCCATAATGGTTTATTGTGGGCAAGTAGTGGAATTTAGTTGATTTTCAGAACTATAAGAATTTCAGCATGAAACTTGTAGTTTGAACTTTCCACTGTCCAGTGGTCTGAGAAGATTGTCTAAAATGTGAAAAATCTTGCAAGAAACCTGTGTATTTACACTGTTGCATACCTATACATTTGTCCTGCTCGGATATCAAAATAACACCCTTGCAAAGTAGGGTGTCTGTCTCATGCTCACTTCTCGATGGGCTGTGGACTGTAAAAGTAGACTGTCAGCCTCCTCTTCCTTACAGCTAGAAAGCTTTTGTCAGTGTAGAGGAAACTGAAAGCTTATCTTTCTTGACAGAAGTTTTTTTGATCAAAGACTATGACTCTGATCTTTAGAAGAGGAGAATAAAGTGAGCATGTTCCAGAGTTCCACAGAACAGTCTTGTGGTGAGTTAAAGAATTGTGAACAGATGAGATCTTTCATTCATACTGACAACAGAAAGTTGTTAAGAAATTGGAGACACTCGTTCAGAACTTGTACTTCTCAAAAGAGACTGCAGTAAATTGAAGAAATGTATTTGTGCAACCTCCATTCAGGGGGTATGCTAAGCAGTGTCTGGACCACTATCCAAGGTGGAGTGTGCCCAGGCATTTCCAGAAGCAGCAGTAGATTATCCAAGAAGAATGTTCAACCCAATCCAGATGATCCCAATGGTGTTTCTGAAGGAGATATTGTTTCTAGTATGTCAGCCTAGAAGTACAGACCATAGATTCTCCTAAATGTTCAGAATATGCTAGCTTATTAAACAAGCCATCAATTTAGTATGCTGCAGGGATTGAAATGTATTGTAATGTGTTTTGGTAAAAATACAGCTAAATATGTTACTAAAATTATTCCAGTTTTGCACATAGAATATTGAATGAAACTGTAAGAAGAAATGAATAGCGAAATGTCATTACGTATTGAAGTATTGTTTCCACTGAAATACTAAGATGCAAAGCGTCTAAACTAATACACTGATGTCAAGTATACAAACATATCATGCATTTATCAGAAAGTTTATAGGTTTGTATGCATATGTTTATGAGGTATAATTACCTCAGCATGTAACAATCTAAAACCATTCTTTTGTAGTCACTTACTAGATGGAATCTTTCAAAATATGGTCTCTACTTTATTTAGTCTCTTATGATGTCCTTCAAGGATGCATCTGCAGTCCTTACAAATGGGTTGTCCTGTCGTCAGGCAGCCCCTCGGTCGGCCGGATTCCAATGTCTGGGTCCGGCTTCGGCTGGTGTCGCACTTCACCCGACGTCATTGCAGCAGTTCGGGTATAAAGGCATCAGCCGACGCCATTTTCCTCAGTCTTTCTTGCCGCGTGGCGCCCGAAGCAGAAGCTGTTCGCAAGTGCCGGTCGGTCAGATCCAGAGATTACTACTACCGAATACTACTTCGAAGACTTCTATAAAGCTAAGTACCCAGTTGGGGACTTTTTCTTGCCTCAGCCGATGTCAGAGAAAGTTAATAACTGTTTATCTTGTGGGAAACAAATACCTCATAAAGATTTCCACTCCTATTGCATACATTGTTTAGGCCCAGACCACGACGTAGTAGCTTGTCTAGCCTGTGCTTCTTTTAACCGGCGGACGCTTAAACGTGGCTCGGACTTTGCTGAACAGATTTTCGGCTCCGATTTTGCCTACATTATGCCGTCGGATCCTCCGACTACGCAAATAACCAAAAAGCGCAAAGAGAAGGACCGACACTCGCGGTCCGCGGTTTCAGCTGAAACCGCGGTTAAGCAATCCACGAGTGTCTCTGTTTCGGCCGAAACCGAGCAAGCGGATGTCCTTCAAGGATGCATCTGCAGTCCGTACAAATGGGTTGTCCTGTCGTCAGGCAGCCCTTCGGTCGGCCGGATTCCAAAGTCTGGGTCTGGCCTCGGCTGGTGTCGCACTTCACCCGACGTCATAGCTGCAGTTCTTCGGGTATAAAGGCATCAGCCGACGCCATTTTCCTCAGTCTTTCTTGCCGCGTGGCGCCCGAAGCAGAAGCTGTTCGCAAGTGCCGGTCGGTCAGATCCAGAGATTACTACTACCGAATACTACTTCGAAGACTTCTAAAAAGCTAAGTACCCGGTTGGGGACTCTTTCTTGCCTCAGCCGATGTCAGAAAAAGTGAATAACTGTTTAACTTGTGGGAAACAAATACCTCATAAAGATTTCCACTCTTACTGCTTACCTTGTTTAGGCCCAGACCACGACGTAGCAGCTTGTCTAGCCTGTGCTTCTTTCAACCGACGGATGCTTAGACGCCGGTCGGAGTTTGCTGAACAGTTTTTCGGCTCAGATTTTGCGTACATAATGCCGTCAGATCCTCCGACTTCTCAAGTTGTTAAGAAACGCAAAGAAAAGGACCGACACTCGCGGTCCGCGGTTTCGGCCGAAACCACGGTTAAGCAAACTGCGAGTGTCTCGGTTTCGGCCGAAACCGAGCAAACGGTTCTATCTTCAGCCGAATCCATGACTACTACCGAGGCCCCTTCTACCCTGGTTGAATCGGCCTCTGAAGTTCTACCTGTTACTGTGGTTTCACAAGAATTATCGGACACCATCCCCTTGGATGTTTCTACCCCTGCACGTGGTGCTGCTAGGCCGCCTGCAGCCATGTCTATTAAGGCCTTTGCCAGGGCTAAAGCAGCCAAAACTTCTAAGTCTGTACCTGTTAAGCCCCCCTCTCACAGGCCCAGTTCCAGTTCCCAAATGCTTACTCTGGCAGAAGATCTCATCTCTTTAATAAGGGGATCCCAATCTCACCCAGACAGGGCCTCTCAACCTCCAGAAAAGAGACCTAGAGCAGAGCCCCCTGAGCCAGTGTCTTCAGATGATTCTTCTGATGATACAGACAATACAGACCATCCAGAGGCTCCTTTTTCTACTTATGAAGATTCCGATGCTGAGGAATCGATTCCTTCTGCCTCTCCACCAGAGGAATTTTCCTTTGGGGAAACTTTACATGCCATGAGAGAGCAATTCCAATGGCAGGGACAAGATTTCTCAGATTCAAGGAAAAGGCTTAGGACCTTTTTGCATTTACCACAACATAGGCCTTTAGCTATACCTCCAGTTCTTCCTGTTGTGGATGATGCATTTAATGATGCTTGCACTGCTCCTGATACTTTACCTCCAGCCCCTGCTAAGCCCGATAGGTTCAACAGGGTCCCGGACACTCATCACCATTTATACAAGGCTCCTTTGGCAGATCCCGAGACTATCTCCCAGGGGCCTAAGGCAGTAGCTTCGACCTCAGTTAAAAACCCTCTCCCTTCTGAAAGGGAATCCAGGTCCTTAGAGAGATGGGGCAAAAAAGTATACACCTCTGCTACTCTCTCAGCTAGGGCATTGAACTGTCAGTTTCATATGATCCAATACCAGGAGTTTATGCTTGATCAGTTAACTAAGAAACTGTCCTCTGATGATTCTTTAGATAAGAAATATGTTCTAGAAATGGTGCATAACATTCAGCAGGTTAGTAACCATTCCTTAAAATGTGGCTATGATGCACTGGAGGCTTCCTTTAGATCAGCCATGACTGGCACAGTTATAAGAAGGCATGCATGGTTGAAAGAACAGGTCTTGCCGGATCATGTTAAAGCAAAACTATTAGATGCTCCTATGGATAAGGTCAGTTTATTTGGTTCTCCTGCTCAACAGGTACTGAAGAAAATGGAAGAGAAGGCAAAATCTGTACAAACAGTGAAAGATTTCTTACAGGTTCAGCCTCCAAGGTTTAGCAGGAACTGGCCTTCCAAAAATTGGTCCTTTCCAGACTCCTCTAAAACTCAGAGAGGCAGGAATAGGCGCTCAAGAGGCAGAAATCAATCCAGAGGAGGTGCCTACAGGGGACGCCAATGGCAAGGTAACAACCAACGAGGCACAGACACAACTACTACCACTGCAACAGGACAATCACAGTGACTTGGCTCTGGCACCGCCTACCAGGGAACAAATAGCAGCACCCTTAGGCGGAAAGTTAGCCTTATTTTAAAAAAACTGGCAATATATCACAAGAGACAAGTGGATTTTGCAAACTATAGACCAAGGCTACAGGTTTCATTTCCACACTTTACCAGGAAAAAGAGGAATGCCAAACCTACCACCAAATCAAAAGTCAGAAGCTCTAAAACAAATAGCTCAATTAGCAAAGATGAGAGCTGTGGAAAGGGTACCATCTATGGAACAAGGCAAGGGATTTTACTCCAGACTATTCCTGGTACCAAGAAAAGAGAAAAATTGGAGGCCTATTCTCGACCTGTCCGCTTTAAACACATTCATCATTGTTCGAAAATTCAAAATGCTGACCCTACAGCAACTTCTTCCCATGCTGGGCAAGGAGTATTGGCTGGTAACTCTAGATCTCAAGGAGGCATACCTGCACGGCCCCATACGACCAAATTGCAGAAGATACCTCAGATTTCTTGCAGGATCAGAGCATTATCAATTCTCAGCATTGCCCTTTGGCTTATCTACTGCCCAGAGTGTTCACGAAATGCCTGGCATCAGTAATCGCCACTGCAGGCTTCAGGGAATCCAAATATATCCATACCTGGACGACTGCCTGATACAAGCGGACAACAAAAACAAGCTAACAGAAGACTTACAAAGAGTCATTTGCTTACTACAAGCCCTGGGATACACAGTCAATATAAAAAGTCAAGACTGATACCATCCCAAAGAATAACCTTCTTAGGTGCAGAATTGGACACAGTAAAACAGATGGCATTCCTAACTGCAGAAAAACAAGAACAACTTCCTCTCTACTTCATGGCATTAACAAAGCAGAACAAACTAACAGCAAGGAAAGTACTGCAGGCCTTGGGCTTCATGGCATCCTGCATAATCCTGGTCCCCCATGCCAGACTGCATATGAGAAAGCTACAGTGGTACCTAAAGAATTTATGGTCTCAACACAGGCACAGCTTAGAAACCAAATACCACTAATTCCATGCCTGAAACAAGAGTTCCTATGGTGGGCTCAGGCATGCCAGTCAAACCCAGGTTTGCCCTTCCACAGCATTCAGCCAAGCCAAACCATCACAACGGACGCCTCAGACCTCGGTTGGGGGGCCCACATGCTGGACAAGTGCATACAAGGCTTATGGACTCCAGATCAGCTGCACCTGCACATAAATCAAAAAGAAATGCTGGCAGTAAAACTAGCAATCCAGAATTTCAGACCATTCCTCCAAGAAGGCCAGTTGATGATAAGGACAGACAACACCACAGTCATGTGGTAAATCAACAAACAAGGAGGCACTCATTCATACCCTCTATGCCGGATGGCACTGGACCTATGGAATATAGCTCTGAGTTACAACATTCAGTTACAAGCAATTTTTGTACCGGGAAAAGAAAACACCCTAGCAGACATATTAAGCAGAACTACCTCGGATGCTCACGAATGGATGCTACACCCGGACATCTTCAAGGTCATCACAAAGAAATGGGGAATGCCACAAGTAGACCTATTCGCATCCCCACTCAATCACCAACTCAAGAAATTCTGCACAAGGACGTACCACCCACTTGCTTGGAAGGTGGACTCTCTATCCTTCAGTTGGAAAGGCCTGACAGCATATGCATTCCCACCTCTTCCTTTGATGCACAAGGTGCTATTGAAAATCAAAGAGGAACGTCCAAGGATCATTCTGATAGCTCCAGATTGGCCAAGGCAACATTGGTACCCATTACTGAGGAGCATGTCTCGGGGGAAAATGTGGTCACTACCCCTGATTCCTTTGATGTTAACTCAGAGCGACTACAACATCCTGCATCCAAACCTGAAAACTCTGCAACTCACTGCCTGGAATATTACATAAGAGCAACTAACCCAGATTTATCCCAAAGGGTTAAAGACATTATCCTTGAGGCCTGCAGACCCTCAACAAGAAGGAACTATGCAGGAAAATGGAAAAGGTTTCTCATTTGGAGTACCGAGAGGGGCAAAGATGTGTCAAAGGTAGACATTGCCAACATCCTGGAGTATTTGGCAGAGCTTTACCATACAGGCCTGTCCTATTCCTCCATCAAGATACATGCATCAGCTATTTCTGCAGAATACAGCTTCGATCCCCCTGTATTTTCAAGATCCTCTACTCAGGCAGTTTCTGAGAGGAATTAAGAATGTAAAACCTCCTAGGAAACCACCATTACCAGCATGGACTTGAACTTTGTGCTAGAAAAATTGACACTCCCTCCTTTCGAACCAGCAGCAACAGCAGATCTTCAGCACCTATCCTGGAAAACTGCTTTCCTGCTGGCAGTTACCTCAGCAAGAAGGGTTTCTGAGCTACAGGCTTTAATGGCAGTACAACCCTTCCTAATCTTCCATCAAGATAGAGTGTCCATGAGAACTAATCCTACATTTATGCCTAAGGTGGTATCCAGAGTGTCTTTAAACCAGGCAATCCACCTACCTACCTTCTTCCCCAATCCACAGAACAGGGGGGAAAGACTGCTGCATACTTTGGATGTACATAGACAGTTGCGCTACTACCTGGACAGAACCAAGGGCAATAGAAAACTGACCAGCTTCTGGTAGCATATGCAACAGGAAGGGAAGGAAAAGCAATTTCCAAACAGACAATCTCCAAGTGGATAGGAAATTGCATTAGATTCTGTTACTCCTACCATGGAAAACAAATTCCACAGAACATAAGGCCTCATTCTACAAGGGCTACAGCCACTACCACAGCTTTCTTACGAGGAGTGGCTACCAAGGACATTATAGAGGCTGCTACTTGGACCTCCGTGCATACATTTGCCAAGCATTATAACTTACCTTTATACTCTAGATCCCGAAAGCAGGGTTTGCCACTGCTGTTTTGCAAGGGATCCTAACTACACCATAATTTCTTCTTCCTCCTCCCCTAGTTTGGCTATGGTATTCTACCCATTTGTTAGGACTGCAGATGCATCCTTGAAGGACATAGTACAGTTTTGTACCTACCATAAATGTAGATGTCCGAACAGGATTGCATCTGCAGTCAGGATTACCCACCCTCCTTCCCTCTGTGGTATTCCTAGGGTATTTGCCCACCTAATAGCTAGCTGGGGATCTCTTATGGTGTATTTGTTTGTATATATGTACATACATGATTATTTTTTGTGTTTGCCTTCTACTATTTGGAAACATGGCATTTATCCAAAATTTAGCTATCCAAGAGGGCAACTGGCATCTGGGGCAAGAAACACTGAGGAAAATGGCGTTGGCTGATGCCTTTATACCCGAAGAACTGCAGCTATGACGTCGTGTGAAGTGCGACACCAGCCGAGGCCAGACCCAGACTTTGGAATCCGGCCGACCGAAGGGCTGCCTGACGACAGGACAACCCATTTGTAAGGACTGCAGATGCAATCCTGTTTGGACATCTACATTTATGGTAGGTACAAAACTGTACTTTCTTTCTTCAGCCGATAACTTGCCTTCTACCGAGGCCTCTTCTATCCTGGTAGAAACTGCTTCTGAAATCCAGCCTTCTGTTGCGATTTCACAGGATTTATCAGACACCATTCCACTAGATATCTCTACCCCTGCACGTGGAGCTGCTAGGCCTCCTCCAGCTATGTCTATTAAGGCCTTTGCCAGGGCTAAAGCAGCCAAAACTTCCAAACCTGTGCCTGCCAAGCCCCCCTCTCACAGGCCCAGCACCAGCTCCCATATGCTTTCTTTGGCACAGGATCTCATAACTTTAATTCGTGGATCCTAGCCTCATCCAGACAGGGCCTCTCCCTCCTCCAGAAAAGAGGCCTAGAGCAGAGCCCCCTGAGCCAGTAGCTACAGATGATTCTTCTGATGATTCAGAACATACAGACCCTCCTGAGGCTTCATATTCTCCTTACGAAGACTCTGATGCTGAGGAGTCCATCCCTTCAGCCTCTCCTCCTGAGGAATTTTCCTTTGGGGAAACCTTGCATGCTATGAGGGAACAATTTCAGTGGCAGGGCCAAGATTTCTCAGACTCTAGAAAAGGCTTAGGACCTTTCTACACTTACCACAGCATAGGCCTTTAGCTATTCCTCCAGTTCTATCTGTTGTTGATGATGCATTTAATGATGCTTGCACTACTCCTGATACTTTACCTCCGGCTCCTGCTAAGCCAGATAGATACTACAGGGTTCGGACACTCATCACCACTTATATAAGGCCCCTTTTGCAGATCCAGAGACTATCTCCCAGGGCCCTAAAGCTGTAGCAGCTACTTCTTCTAAAATCCCCCTCTGAAAGGGAATCCAGGTCCTTAGAGAGATGGGGTAAGAAAGTTTACACCTCTGCTACTTTGTCAGCTAGAGCTTTGAACTGCCAATTTCATATGATTCAATATCAAGAGTTTATGCTTGACCAGTTGACTAAAAAGCTGTCCTCTGAAGAATCTTTAGATAAAAGTATATTCAAGAAATGTTACATAACATACAGCAGGTTAGTAACCATTCTTTAAAATGTGGCTATGATGCACTGGAGGCTTCCTTTAGATCAGCCATGACTGGCACAGTTATCAGGAGGCATGCATGGTTGAAAGAGCAGGCATTACCAGACCATGTCAAATCTAAGCTTTTGGATGCACCTATGGACAAGGTCAATTTATTTGGAGCCCCGCACAGCAGGTACTGAAAAGATGGAAGAGAAAGCAAAATCTGTGCAAACAGTAAAAGATTTCTTACAAGTTCAACCTCCAAGGTTTAGCAGGAATTGGCCCTCCAAGAATTGGTCTTTTCCGACTCCTCTAAGGCACAAAGAGGCAGGAATAGGCGCCTAGAGGCAGAAACCAATCCAGGGTGCCTACAGGGGTCGCCAGTGGCAGGGTAACAACCAACGAGGCACGGATACAGCCACCACCACTACAACAACTCAATCACAGTGACTCGGCGGTGGCACCGCCTACCAGGGAACAACTAGAAGCACCCTTGGGCGGAAAGCTAACATTATTTTCAAGAAACTGGCACTGCATTACAAGAGAAAAATGGATTTTGCAGACTATAGACAAAGGTTACAGGTTCCATTTCCATACACTACCAGGAAAGAGAGGAATGCCAAACCTACCACCTTCTCAAAGGGCAGAAGCTCTAATACTTATGAGAAGTCAAGGAGGGTGTAGTGCTTTAGTTAGTCAGTGTTTCCTTATAAGAGCTGAGCAAGTGCAGGGCTTTAGAAAGAGAATAGAGTGATTACTTTGAGAGTTTGAACAGTTCTAAGGGAAAAAGTGAAGAGCAGACTTTGTGGAGCCTGGAATAGTTTAAACCTGTTTAGGTGGCGCTGCCCGACGCTGCTCAGTGCGCAAAACCACGCAAAAAGAGAGTTGTAGGGTTTTAAGAGAGAGAAATCAAGGAGTTTAGAATTGACCCAAAATGGCCAATAAAACTACAGCTTCTAGGTAGTAACCACTCCTCCAGGGACAGGCAGGCTGTTCAGTGTTAACCACCCCCACTGGTGAACACAGAGACTTCCCTTTAGCCCAAGCAAGCACTGTCCTTCTAGAAACTTCCAAACAGTTCAGAACAGCAAATCTGTAACTGCACTTTCTTAACTTTCAGAAAGTGGGAAAAAAGCAAGATTTTTTTTTTTTTCTCTTTTTGTTGTAGTTTAAAGGTAGCAGAGATACACAAGCAGCAAAATAATCACAACAGTGCAATAAATGACCCCACACTTGAGTGCTAGGCCAAAAATCAGGTAAAATGCAGTTTTTAGAGAAAAAAACTATTTTAAATTAAGTGCAACACAGGAAATGCAGTAAACAGGCTCTAGATGTGTTCCAAGTACTGTTACTGTTACAGATATAAACTTTAGAAAGCCGGAAAATGCCAAAAAGTAGGCGGCAAAGCAGTAAAACTTAACAAAAAATCAGAAGAAAATACTTAAAATCACAAAAGTGGCTCCTTTTCTTCTCTCAGCGTTTCCAGTGGAAGCCTGGGCCAGTTACAATAACATCAAGTAAGACATGACCTATTTCTAAGTATATAGGATCAGTATTTTAAATGTGTCCCTTGGGGCTGTATTCCCCCATTATTGGCTTTGTCCAGTTTGTGCTAAGAGTTGAGATGGCTATGGTGAGAAGTGAGAACTTGATTTGTACCCCCCCCCCATTACTGGCTTTGTGCAGGTTTTTTGTGCAAAGAGGTTGAGAGCTATGGTGAGAAGTGAGAACTGAATTCACTAAATGATAGCCATTTAAGCATCAGTCTTCCTATCTTTTGTGAAACTGCTGATTTGGCATAGTGGTATGTTGCTCTGACTCTAGTGTACTGAGTCCTGGGTTCAAGACTTGCCAGGAAAATGGATGGTGGTAACACATTTTATTCTAGCAACTTTCCAAAATTATTCAAGCAATGTTTAAAATGTGTCCCTGGTTTTTACCCCCCCAAAAAAAGAAAAAAAACTGAAATTGAAACAAGTGCGAGAAGCTGTGCAAGATGCCTATGGCTTTACACTACTGTCATTCTATTTATAGTGTGGATGTGGACACACGAAGTAGACTTTTATGATGGAAATGTTCTGAATTGGGCAGTTTTGTCATTATTGGTTCATGCATTTTGTTTCATTGCCTACAGGCTACAGCCTACTAGAAAAATGTTCAAGCAATAAATGTATAATGCGCTGTAACAAGTGTGCTGTATTATACAAGGAATATAATTTATTAAAGTCAAGAAGGTGTATCAAAGAAAACATGTATGTTTTTGTTTTGTGTGCAAGCCTGCAAGGGGCCAAATGATTTGAAAACAGCCCAAAGGTAATCTTTATCCACCACTGGTCAAATGCATTTTCTTTAAATGTTGTGTGGGTTTCAGTGCTGTTTCAATGAATATGAGTTTCAAGGGCAGAGATGTTTTAATGCCAAGCCTATTTCCGTTGTGAGACAGTGTTGTTTTGTTTAGCAGATGTCTATTAGTGTTTGTGTATTGGGCTGTAAAATGTAAAAATAAACTCCAAATAATCATTGTATTAGTAAAGCAGTATGCGCACATTAGTGTTTATGGTAAATGGGCAAAATAGCCAGGTAATGGGACATTGGAATGGCTGCAGGGGGACTCTGTATTTTGGTTGTCTGTTCCTCAGTTTGCATTTGAAAGTTGGTATCCCACAATCCCATTGGAGTTTGCCAGGTTACATAATTATGTATGCAACATTTATGTTAATCAGTGTACCGATTTGTACCTATTTTTCATGGGCCTTGTCCAGATTTTTGATGTTTCCAGATTGAGAGGTATGTTTCTAACATCATCCATACTGTCTGCCTGTGGCATTCCTTTCTTGAGTTGTCTGAAACTATAGTAGTGTTAGAGTGGACTGTATTACAGCTTTTCAGTAATCTTCAAGATTTAAACATTTCTGTAGGGTAGTTTGTTACAGGGCCGTAATAAACAGTTGCAGAGAAAGTTCAAATGTCTCAGCATTTGACTATACCTTACACTGTTTTAGCATCCCACACAGGGATGAGGCCAAGATCTATTTTTTTTTTTTACTAGCAAACTGTTTTTATGATCAACCACTTTCAGTACCTTACAGAAGGCTCACATCTACTGCAAATCATGGTGTGCACCAAGCAGTATTCTGACTGTGAAGACCCTTAGCCCTTTACCCATGGAGATGAGCAGCAACCATAATTTTGCTCATTCTATCCCTGCTAGTCTGATCGCCCTTATTGGACTCTTGCCCAAAACTTTAATTGCTAATTTTTCACTGCATGTAGGCTGACAGTTGCACTTAACCTCTCTGTACTGTGACTGCACATTCTGTTTACACTGAAAGATGCTGACTTATTAACAATAACAGGTAATGAGCATAAATTGTCTCAGAAATTGAAGAATACAGACTGTATGTTTTAAGTAGTCAGTAGCAGTTTATCAGCAGCACCATTACAGTGATTGTACTATTCAAATAGAAACATTTTGTAGCATTGCTGAGCATATATGGTTTTATTAGGATGTGTATGTTCATTCTGGGTCGTGTAGTAAATATGCAAAGCTATGAAGAAATCAGGACAGTGTTTTTGTCTCAAAAAGTTTGGTGGATTTTTTGACCTTCTGTCCTTGCTTTCCTAATGTAATCAGAAAACGGAGAGGAAGCTCCGTAGTCGTGTATATGAACACCTTTATGCAATTAGGAAAGGTAACATGGTAAATGCATTGGCCAAGCATGTAGTTCAATTTCCTGATCACAGATTTAAGTTTTTAGTTATAGATCAAGTTCAAAAGGATGTCAGGGGTGGGCCTGTTGCCCTAAAACTTGAGGAGTTGGAGTTAGGCTGGCAAATTAGATTGAATGCTTACAACTTGCCAGGTTTGAATGAAGGTTGTGTTATTAGCAGTATTTTAAAACTGAGAAGTTTAAAACGCTAATATTACCTTTAATAACCCACATACATATTTACATATTTTTTCATACAGTTTTTATATGCTTTTTTGCACACTATATATGCATATTCAGACTGTAGATGGTTTATTAATTTTGTATGTTTCATGAAGTCAATGTAAAAAGGGGGGTGTTGAATACAATATGTTATATGTATATTTTTTTTATATGTATATTTATATTTATTATTGTGTTACTCTTTATTTGTTTTTATTGTCTTATTTTATTGTTCTAAACACTGTTTTGAAACTGTTTCTTTAAATTAGGAGTAGTAATTAGGTTTTTGATTGGGTGGATCTGTGTATTTAAATGTACCTAAGTGTATTTTAAAATGTCTGAAGAAGTTTGTGGTTGTGTCATAAACGAAAAGCGCTTCACTTATTTCCTGTGTGTGCCTCTTCATTCTGCTCTTTGGATTTATTAGTTTGTAATCAGATGCAGCTAGTTTAATGGTCCTTCCCTTTTCCTGCATCCTTGAATTTCCAACACCATGATAGGCTCCAAGTTATCCCCTAGATAGGCTCTCTTGATCTACCTAGTACATTATTGCTGGATTTAGACATAGAAGTTTGCAATGGAAGGACTTTCAACATGGCTGCACACTGAAAAACAGCTTAATTTCAGCTCTCCCAATGCGAGAAAAGAAACTGACAAATAAGAGCCAGGTATCTTATCATACTGAGTGATAATCAAGTTACTGGCTAGTAAGTACATTGCCTGGATTCCAGCCAAAGAGGAAATTCAGAGGGCCTACTAGAAAATCAACCAGAAAGGTTGAAGAGAAAACACTAGCTGGGAAAAATCCTGCAGCTGTTCAGCAAAAAGCAGTTCAAGCTTCGGCTTTGGGATAAGAGATGGTAGTAATTTAGATGAAAAAATAAATCAAATGTACTCAGATGTGATTAAAATAAATGAAACATCAAAGGAGTATGTCAACTCAAATAATAAAAGACTGGAAAAAATAGAAGGCGCTTTAAATAGCAATTTAAATGAACTGATTAAAACTGTAAAAATCTGAGTCTGAAACAAAGAAAAAGCTGACTATTAGGCTTCTCAAGAAGAGCTGTTTCAAAAATGGTAGAAGACTGCTCGCACGGAGAAGACCTGATATTTTCTACTATAACAGTGAAACTGGAAGGAACAGTCTGTATTAATTTTATAAAGGCACAAGTAAGCAACTGGATTAGTATTCTGCTGCAGGATCTGTTAATTGAAAGGGCACATACTGTGTGCTCCATACCTGGCTTTGAGAAATCAGCCAAGGCCTGTATTAGTAAAGATGCAATCATGCCAACAGAAAGAGCTAATCCTGACAAAAGTGTGGCAGAAGGGGAAAGTATTAAATATTGGAGACAGATTGTTTGGGGAAAATGGTTATTCACTGTAAAGCAGGCATAAAAGAAGTGCATTTATCCTAGCATTCAGGGAATGTTAAGAGGCAACTGTGAGATTCAAGCTGCTGTATCCAGCTGTATTCAGAATACTTTTTTCCTGGAGGATCAAACACTTTTCACATGCAGAAAAGACTAAGGAGGAAATGAAAATGTGAGATAGCGAACAGAAAGGTATTCTGCTTTTCATTCTTCTGACAGTAAAGTTCATAGAGACTTTGCCGGTGAAACCTTTTCCAGTATTCTAAAGGAATATGTTTGAGAAACATAAAAAAACACAGGAATTGACTAGGAGAATCAGGAGTACCTTGGACTTGAACCAGAGTCCGGTGTTGGGAGTTGGATGAACAGGATGAAGACCAGCAACATTGAAATTAATGAATAAATGTTCGACTGTAAAGTAGCAATCACATTTGTGAAGTATGGCTTTGCAAAAAAAGTGTCTGAAAAAGACTGGAGTTAGATGGACTTTGTTAAATGTATGGGTGGACTGTAAAGCATATACCCCACTTTGTTGTTAATGTTGAAAAGGAAACTAAAAGGGAGAAAAACTGCAGTTAAGACTATTTTTGTTTATATTAGTCTTTCTATAAAACATTTAGTATAAACAGATGTTACCCCTAACTACAGAAAACTCCTTTACTTACTAAAAGTGTTTCAGATGTGGCAGGAGTCTTTTCATTAACTCTTGTATGTTTTAAAGATATTAAAGTAAGCAAGTACTTTTTTCATTGTAAGGCTATAGGCTTTACAGTGCAACAAGAGAAGAAGGGCTGGACAAAATCAAGTTTATGTGAATATACTATGATCTTGGGCTGCTGGGCTGAGGGTGGAGTGTAAAAGCGAACTAGTTTTACAAAGGTGAATGTTTAGATTTATATTCTTGGCTTAGGTATACACAACTGTTGTAAGCAAGTAGTCTTGAAAAATAAAATGAAATGATGAAAACCTGAAGAATGCAAAGTTTCTTACATTTTCAAATATATTAGCACATTTTTTTTCCATTAGCAAATGTTCAGTGTGAGTGAAGATGTCTGCAGCTGAAGGCAGTTGCGCAATCTGTTCTGAGTAAATTTTACAAAATGTAATTGCAGACTGCTTTTACATAGAGATGAGCTGTCTAGAGATACAAGCCATTAATCTTGATAGTTTTGAGCATTCCTTGCTGAGGGAATGCAATATTTAAAGGTAAAGTTGCAAGCAGTTCAGTGAAAAATAGGTTAAAACTGTGGGAAGTGAGTAAGAGGTGGCAGCCTGCCTAGCAGCCTCAATACTTTTATAGATTTAATAGAACATCGTACAGTTTAGTGTTATTTAAAGGCCAGTAATGCACTTTTTCTTAGGTCTAAAACTTGATGTTTTTCAAATCTTGGAGGGGGGGGGTAGAGATAAGAAAAGAACAGGCAGCAGTCAGCATACCTGGGAATACAGGTGGTAGCATGCTCTCTAGCATGGATAACCTCAATTTTATGTTAGGTAATACATGTGGGTGCAGCTGTCAAATTGGGTAATTGTTCCTATCTGGTGGTCAAAATTCATTTTTGCAGATGTGCATAGTTTTGTGTCTGTTCTAATTTAATAGTGGATGAATGTGCTGTAAAATATATTTAGTTTTTTTATTTTGTTTGAGGATTTTCATTAAAACAAAACATTTTAAAAACATAATAGTTTCATATGAGATGAGAAGAAACAACTGCATAAAAGATAAATCTGCAAAACATTATTTTCTGCATGTAATGCAAAAGTTTGAAGTACACATTCAAAAAAACTGTGGTGTAATAGAGAGAAACAGTAGCTTTTTCGTAAAATGGCTATTCTGTCCATGTTATCTTGGAACATAAAGAGCATTGAATTATATTAAGAAATGCAGAGTGGAAAAAGTGCTGCAGAAGACACGTTTGGAAAGAAGTGAGCATGTAAATTTGACAAAGAATTTCAAGATGGATATTCAGCAGAATATCAGGGGCAAAGGAAGGGGAACTTATATTAATTGCTAGAGGGGTTCCAGTAGTGATAGAAGAGGAAAAAAGACAACAGTAGATTGTGGTAGTAAGGGGCTGTTATCAAGGAAGAACACCTCATCATAAAAGGGTTCTCGTCCAGGAAAAAAAGAGGTCATTGTTACCCTCTAGTCATCACTCATTAGACCCATTCTAGAGTACAACGCCCCTTTTGGAATGTACCTCACAAGACATCTGCAGCAGCTGGAAAGGCCACAGAAGTACCTCACAAAGAGGATTACTGGACTCAAACAAATGCCCTACACTGACCACCTCAAAAAACTCCAGCTTTACTCCGTAGCATATCACCTACTCAGAGGTAATCTCTGCCTAACATATAAAGCTATGTCAAACCCAGAGCTGTTGGACATGCTACACCTAAAGAAATCCCAATCCCTCCGAGCTACACGCTCTAGGGACCTAAACCTTGTCACCACAATAAACAGGACATGCTGGAGGGACTTCCCATACTCTGGAACAGGCTACCCATCTATGTCGAGCAAAGTTCTTCATTAACACTCTTCAAGAAAAATCTTGATGAGTGGATGGGAAATAGGAAACACACCCCGGGGATCACTTCTGTGTCTCTGCTCAACAGTGGCACAGGAAAATAACTTTCTTGGGTGGCGTAAGCCATGGAACCTTGTTGGCTAGGCTTGCATAGGCCCTTGGGCCAATAGCCTAGTACCTACCTATGAACCTATACTTGCATATATTTTATTCCACCAAAAACTGATACTATGATGTTTAGGTAACCTTTGTGAGAAATAATCATCTTTCAGCAGGGAATATTACTTGCAGGTGGGGACTGGAACTTAAGTTGCAATAGTGATAATGTGTCAGGGGACTGAGAAGAGAAAATATAACAAAAGGAGGTATGTTTCTGAAAAAAGTTATAAAAAATATTTGACACAAAAGACCTGAATTCAGTAATAGGAACTCGGGCCGAATTTACATTTTTTTTCCCTGGTACAATACCTTAGCTAGATTGGATAGAAATTATATTTTACAGTAATATGTACATTTAACTGAAAGCTTTAACGCACATGTAGTAACTATTTAAGTTAATGCAGGGTAATGACGTTTAAGTGAGACACTGGTGCTTCACCATCTTCCTGTTAAAAAGAGAAGAATTTAAGGAATGCGTAGTGGAAATTATTCAAGCGTTGTTAGAGAAGATAGAAATTTCTTCAGAACTTATAGGTATTGAATGGGGTGGAATGAAAATGGACTTAAAGTAGGTTATAAATAAAAGAGAAATTGCTGATGAAGATTAATGTTTAGCAGAAAAAGGGGAATCTCTCAGAACAAGAAGAGGCACAAAAGCAGAGTGCTAAAAAGAAAATAAGGGAGCATGTGTGGATAGCATGCATGAGTTTAGAAAGATTGCTGCTAAGCAACTTTTTGATGATAAAACCAGAAAAAAGAAGAAAATCTTTTAGCACACCTTAGGCAAAAGAAAATGTAAAGGGTTGTCACCAAACTTAAGGAGCCCATAGCAAGAAAAATAATTTGAGATCCTGTCAAGGTATTGGAGATATTTCAGAATTTTTCTGAAAATTTTATAAAGCAGGGAAATGTGGAAATGAAGAAAGAACAGAAATAGAAATATTTATGGAAGACTTAATTATGCCAAGGTTAGATGAAAATGATGCTCAACAACTTACAGTTAAGATAGGAGGAGATGAGATAAAATGGTGATGTATAGTTGTTATTCAGGAAAGTCTCCATGAACAAATAGTATTCCTGTAGACATTTGGAAATTGGGAGGGAAGAAAGTGATAAAGGTCTGGAAGATTTTAACAGTATTTTAAAAGGAGGAGAACGAAGCTGTGGTGGCTGAATTACCTAATAATAATAATAAAAACCCATCAGACCCAGCTTCATACAGACCCATTTCAGTTTTAAACCATGATTGTAAAGTATTTGTATGTACTAGCTTAAAAAATGGCAAAGGTGTTGCCAAAATGAATAGATATGGATCAGTGTGATTTTGTGGAGGTTAGGCAAACATGCAACAACATTAATACAACAGTGATGATCCAGAGGGAAGCAGAGTGCAAGAAAGTACCTCTGTTGTTGATGAGTTTTAATGCAGAGAAAACATTTGATATAGTAAGCTGGGATTTTGAGTGGGACAGTGGAAGCATTTGCATTCATTGATTCAATAATATTATTACGTTGAAGGATTTATAAAGGATATGAAACAAGAAGTTAAGTGTGAGAGTTCTTCTCTGTTAAATTGAGTTTGGACAGAGGCACCAGGCAGGGGTGTCCCTTTTCCACTTTATTTGCTTTATATTTAGAGCCACTGGCAAAGAAGTAAGGGACTCAGAAATTACAAGATATAATTGGTACGGTAGTCAAGAAAAGTTGGTGATGTTTGCAGATATTATTTTGTACTTGATAAATTCAGAAAAGGACACCTTAACGTCATGGAACATTTTGACACCATTTCAAGTCTTTTCAGTATGTAAAATTAATGAAGGTAAAATAAAGGCTGTAGCTGTAAATTATGTAATCACACACAGATTGGTTCAGCAATACCCATATTTATGGGAGCATGATAAGGTGAAGTATTTAGGATGTGGATTAAAAAGGTGTATGTTATGACACTTAAGGATATGTGGTAAGAGACTAGTATTAGAAGTAGTAAGTCTTTCGGCTTTTCCCGGTTAGGGGTCACCACAGCAGAACTCCGGTCCGCTCATGATTGGCAGTGGATTTTACGGTGCCAAGTTGCCAGCCTGATGCCCAACCTTCAATGAAGGCTCGCCCATTCATGCTCGCACCTACCTGCATGTCTTTAATGTCACTTGATCGCTGGGAGGACATGCAGACTCCACACAGAAGGCGCTCCAGCCAAGAATCGAACAGGAGAACCTCTTGCTGTGAGGCGACAATGCTAACCGCTGCACCACCAGGAGACTAAAAAAAAAAATAATAAAAAAACTGAGAAACTGGAAGGTCTTGTTTATGGATATGAATAGTAAGATACATGCAGTGAAAATGTTAGTTTTATATATGGGTCAGAGATGTTTTTTTCAGCAGGAGAAGAAATTATGGAAATGACAGAGTTGAAGGAATTTATCTGGTAGGAGAAGAGGGCAAGAGTCAAGTGGGATGAGTTGATTCTTCCAGTAGAACAAAGTGTTTTTGGATTACCTGATTTGAAGGGATGTTTAGAGCTACATAGTTAAACTTTATATCCATAACACAAACAGAAGGTTGTAATTCAAAATGGAAGGTGGTGATGAAGAAATAAGACAGTGGGATTCTGGTGCAGATCATTAAGGAGGAGAATGTACAGAATGTTATACTCATAAAGTAGCAGAAAATAGTCAAAGTAGTAAGTCAACAGAAGCATGGAGAAAGATTTTACCAATAGGGATGACTGCAAGCAAGGGTACAGAAAATAGGCAAGATGGGTCTGACATTTACTGAAGAAAACCAGCAGATGAACAAAGGTATTTGGAGCAAATAACTTGAGATGAAAAGAAGACAGAGTGAGATGAGGTCAATAATTAATTTTGAGTGCAGCATAGAAATTGATGTAAGAGAACAGGCAAAGAGAACGGGTTAGAGGAATCTTAAGCGAAATACCTTTTCTGGTAGAGTTTTTAGTTGAATCTAGACCAGAAGCTCCTGTTAAAAATGGATAATTAGTAGATTGTGTAAAATATTGCATGATAACTATAAAAAATTAATCCGAGGAGGTTAGAAAAGATTGGGAAGAGAGACTGGAAAAGCAATTTACATTAGAACAATGGGAGTACATCTGTATGGCTTCCAAGTATGCAAGAGAGTCCAGAATGTTTAGGATTTTGCATGGAATTGCTTACATAAGTATTTTTAAACCCCAGGCTGACTGCAAATAATTTTTCATTAGGTAGACAGCAAATGTGATGCGAAAGAAAGAGGTAATTGGGAAAATATGTTTTGGGAGTGTAATACAGAGTATTCTAGTCATAAATAGCAGGTGAGCAAATGATTAACTAAGGAAATTATTCTTTTGAGTTAGGACAAAGGATCTGAATTGGCTAGGCGTACCAAGGCCTTGTTAAGTTTAAATTTCATATTGTCCTTTTCATTCTTCCTCAACACATGGATTTGGATCTGATCCTCGATCAGACTCTGCTGCATACACCATACATTGGATTCAACTCTTGAATTCCTTCCTCTACCTATAATGCCTTAGTCCTTCCCCGTTCCCTCAAATCTCATTTGCTGCAATCCTGCCCAGACACAGGTTCCTCTCTCGAGTAAAATTTTGTGGTTATTGTGAGTTCATTCTTTACTTGTTCTGTAAAAAGGTTTCTTATTATTCTTTTCAATCTCTATCCTCCTCCCTTATTTTTTCACATGAGTTAGAACTTCCTACTATTCCAGGATAGTATTTCTTTCATACTGTAGTTAGGATTGCTTTTACCATTTAGTCAGTATTTTCTGTTTAAATTAACATTTTAGATGATTTCTCGTTTTTCTTTCAGTTAAAAAAAATATTCTCTTTTCTTACACTACATTTTTTATGTACTGTTTTACTGTACTGTTTTGTAGTTCTACTGTCTGGTACTAACTGCCATGTTGGATAAACTGATAAATTTCAAGAAATGCACTTCTTGTGGGCATAAAATTCTGAATTCGGATGCCCACAAGGAGTGCATTTGTTGTGTTGGAGCTAGTCACTTGGATACCAGTTGCACCATCTGTTCTATGTTTAAACCAAGGGCTCTGGCTTACCAACACCAACAAGTTGATTCTAAAAGGCCTTCTACCTGGTGCTTCGACTCCATCTTCTGGGGCTCAAACCTCAGCTAAAGCTGCTAAGTGTGCTTCATCAGAGCACAGAAAATGTTCCTGCCGAAGTCCCCTAGGCCTTCGTCAGAGCCACCCATTAAAAGCCAAAACATCTAGGATTCGACATAGTCAGATCCAAAGGCCAGATCTTTGGATCTGAAATCCTGTCATCCAAAATCTTCAGATCTGATAATCATATTGGCCAGTCCAGTTCAGATCTGATAATCATATTGGCCAGTCCAACGGTGCCTTCCTCAGATCCCAGATCCTTGGAGCCTTGTTACCTCTCAAAGAAGTCACATGCCGGAGTATGTGATTAAACCAATTTCTCCTACCCTACGCTATCCATTCTTACAAACCCGTACGAAACACTGAAGGCCACAATCTGCTACATCCTGCAGAAGTTTATCGGAAGCAGATGTGAATAAGATGATGCGAATATTTCTCAGAGCTGAGATCCAGATGGGGGTCACACTGGCTCTGTCCCCTGTTGGATCTGTGAGCCTTTCTATGACATCCCACACTATTCTCTCTCCTTCTGTGATCAGTCCAGCTGTTTCGAAGTCCCAGGATATGAAATCCTCGAGGGGTCCGGAGTCAGATCTGAAGAAGATCTATCTTTTTGATGATATCCCTGACTAGTTCTGCTCTAGTACCTCCCCACCCAGATCAGAGTAGGTCCCAGTGCCAGAATCTTGGTGTTGGATCAGTGGGGCCATGATCGATGCTGATGTTTTCAGATCTATCCCTGCCCCTTGAAGCTTCAGCCTTGGACAGTTCAGTGATCGTTCGGTGCTGGGAGCTTTGACTCTGGTTCAGCTGGTTGTGGCTTCTCTGAGTTCATCTGCCTTTGAAATCATGGAAAGGGTTTTATCTCTCTCTAGAGACCCTGATTCTCATTTTTCAAATCCAGCCCTTATTCCCTCTTCTGCTCCAAACTGAATACATCAGGCCTACTCCACAGGGGCAGGCAGTTCCAACAACTTTCTAACCTGTTCCTGTAGAGGAACTCCCCCTGTCTTCAGATACCTCCCCTGAAAATCCAAGAGAGGAGATCCATAGGAGAAGAATTTGCAAGAGGAGGCACATAAACTTCCTACTGGAGTCTCTCACAGAGGATCATGATTCTGATAAAGGAGAAGGGTTCCCCAGATCACCATCCGATGAGATGTCCTTCAAGGACATATTAGAGATTCTCAGACAAAAAAGTGGTTGGTCTTCCGAAAGCCCCTATCCAGAAGAATCAGTATTTTTGGAAGCTTTTGGTTCTGGCCCATCTACGTCTTGGGTTGCACCCCAAGCAGGCAGATGAACTGATTGATTTAGTTTCCCCCTGGGCTTGGGAACAGCCAGATACCGTCAAACCTATCCCAAAGAAACATAATAATTTTTTTATCCCCTCCCAAAGACAGATCCCACTGGAGCAAAGGAGACCTGGTAGATGCTATGGTGGTGGCAGGAGGCACTAAGAAAAAACTAGCAGAACAGAGCACTTCTGTCCATCCACCAGACAGGGAGTTTGAGCTGGACAGATTTGGGAAAACATGTCTTTGCCTCAACAACCTTCTCTCTGAAGTCTCTTAATTACCTGGCACACTTCACTAGGCTTCAGAGAGATTTGACCAAGGAACTTTCAGATACTCTCTTTGTTTCCATCTCTGCACAGGATTTCAAAAGACCATCCTCTCAACTGGCCACTCTGTTGTCTATTTTGAACACTTCAATGAAGTTAATTTCTCACACAGCTAAAGGCACCTCACAAGCAGCTGATTCAGGCATTGCCCTAAGGAGATATGCCTGAATGCGGTTATGTTATTTTGCAGAGCCCTGTATGGCATCCTTCATCAATGCACCCTTCAGTGGTACATCCTTATTTGGGCCTTTGGTAAGAGATACTTACCCACAGCAAACAAGAAGGAAAGACTGTCTGCCACAAGAATCAGGAATTCTACCCACTCAACAAACCTTATCTAGGAATCAGAGAGGTGGTAAGAAAATATAGTTCTAAAAATCCTCAGGGACCTTTCCAGAGGCAGAGGAGGAAGTTCCAAAGGCAGACATTGACCTAGAGGCAGAGGGGGTCCACAGAACCAGGGTTTCTGGGATTCTATTCCCAGATAGACCCTTCCAGCACTCCTGAAGTTCTGCCTGACTGTCCAACTCTGGAGACAATCGAGGGACGATTATCCCTGCATTTAGACATCTTGGTAAACATAACAAAAGATTCCTGGGTGCTGAAAATTGTATCCAGAGGTTATTCCATTTTTCCAACTTCCTTTTCACAAAAGGAAGAAACTTCCTGATGTTCTACCCAGCAAGAGGAAAGCAGAAGCAGAAGAAATTCAAAAGCTGCTAGACAAGAGTCATCCAAGAGGTCCCACCTGAGCAAATAGGATTTGGAACTCTTACTCATGCTTCTTTTTACTGCCCAAAAAGATGGAAGACCTCAGACAAATTTTGGATCTCAGCAGTTTGAATTAGTATGTAAAGAAGTTGAAGTTTCGAATGGTCACTGTTCAGTCCATTCTGCCATTTCTTCGCAAGGAAGATTGGATGTGCTTCATAGATCTTCAGGATGCATACTATTGTATCAAAATAGACAGGCGATCCAGAAAATGTTTACACTTTCGGCTGAGAGACCATCATTACCAATTCAGAGCCCTACCCTGGACTCACTTTAGCCGCCAGGGTGTTTACCAAATGCATGGCAGTGGTGGCTGCTCATCTGAGACACAAAGGATTCAGAGTGGATGACTGGCCCCATACTGCCGACTCCAAGCATCTTCTTCAACCATCCAGGAACTATTTGCTCCAGATTTGTCAGTTACTGGGGATAACAATAAATTATGCCAAATCAAACTTGACACCAATCTAGATCCTGGAGTTCATTGGTACAAATCTGAATATAACAACACAGATAGCATCACTACCACTTCATCATGTATCCACCCTCTGGAATCGGGTCAATATGCTTGACGCCCTCTGTCTTCCTCAGCCAGACCAGTTCTTCAAGCACTAGGATCCATGGCAGCAGTCCTTCTGGTTTACTTCCTTTAGCAGGATTTTTAACGCATGTCCTTCAGTGGACTCTAGGTGTTCAGTGTTCTGTTCTTCAACAACCCCTATTCTTTCCAGTCAAATTTACTCCTATTTGTAAACATCACATCAGCTTGTTGATCCAATCAAACGACTTTATCCTAGGAAGAGCATTTATTCTACTGCCCCCAATGACCACAGTGACTATGGATGCCTCTTAACTGGGGTGAGGGTTAGAGGCATTTCCTGGGAAGGATGCACGTGGTCTCAAGAGACCAGTCGGCATAAAGAAGTAATTGGGAACGCATGTTTTGGGAGTATAATGAGTTGGCTGATTTTAAAAATTCCATATGGAGTGCTCTAGTCATAAATATTGGGTGAGCAAATGACTAAATAAGGAAGTGA
This sequence comes from Protopterus annectens, assembly GCF_019279795.1. Lineage (NCBI taxonomy): Eukaryota > Metazoa > Chordata > Ceratodontiformes > Protopteridae > Protopterus > Protopterus annectens. Next base: position 762,745,900 of record NC_056726.1, on the reverse strand, counting down.
TTCTTTTGTGTTAGAACACAGGATCTGAATTGTCTAGACATACTAAGGCTTTGTTAAGTTTAATTTTGTTGACTGCCAAAATAACAATTGCTAAAAGATGGAAATAAAGTCTAAACCAAGTATGATATATTTTAAAAGAGATACAAGAACTGGAAGAGGGATTTTAAGAAAAGAGAGAGAGCAAATTACGTACAAATAAATGGAAGTTGTGGGAACAGTACACACAGAGTAATATTGAGGAGGAGGAGAATGAAGTTTAAGGGAAGGCAGGAATTCAGTAATTTATGTAGTGCTGAACTGAATAGTGACAAAGAAAGAAAAGATGTGTTGTGTAATGTATGTGAATGGAAAAATGTTAACATGGTTTATCTTTTCTGTTAATGTACATTTGCCTATGTCTTGATTGTTAATTTAATAAAGCTGTGATGTGACAGAGACGTGTACACAAATCTTGTTTTGAAAGCTGTACAAGGCTGTGTTATAAACACAAAGGGTAGTATTTAGTGTCTGGCTGTAGTTTTGCAAGGAAAGTGTTGAGCAGTGTGTATCCAGCTCTTAAGCATTAAGAACGTTACCACTTGCATAACTTTACTAGTTGCTCTACTGCAGTCAAAGGTTAAACACAAGTGTGAGATTTCTAACTTGCAGTGCTCTGATACCTTTGCATGCAATAAAAAAGGGAGGCTATGTAGCACTTCACACTTAAATATGAAGTTCTAGTGTTGTCTTTTTTTCTGCTTTTCCCCTCCTGCCTACCAACATTTGCATCTTTTGCACCTCCCTCCATTGGACTTAAGCCCAGTCATTCCCTAGATACTGGGAGGAATACCCCCTATGAAGACAAACCATTTGGAGGAGCATTCATTATGGCAGGTGTGAGGGTGTATTGTGCCCCTGCCTCTCCTCCATATTTACTGTCTAGCTGTGGGAGACGGGACTGCCATCCCAGGCTATTCTGGTTTCTGCCCCTCCAAGACTGGAACCTTGTGGTTGACTGCTAGTTGTCACTGCACACAAAACTACACTGTACCCCCAATCGGCAGCTGTACCTCATCCCAAACATGAGCTATGGAGGTATTTGGTTAACATGACCACTTGTGTAACAGCTTGAAGGGGCCTCATTCATTCACCCCTCACAGGAAGCATGCAGTGCTCCCACACATACCCCCCCTCCCAAGGGCTAGTAACAATCAGTGACTTGGGAGAACCAAATCCTTTTCACCTCGGTCATGGCTGATGCTATGTAAGGCTCTGTTTGCATAGGAACAGTCAGCCAACAGGAAGTCACCATTCCCTCACCCTGGATGGGTGTCGGTGTAAGCCACTTAACTACCAACTTCCTCTTTCCAGCTTTTCCAGCATCCAGGCCAGTACTTCAGCTTGGGTCATCATGCATGGTCACATTCAGAGCTTTATACCACTGTTCCATGGAGCCCCCCCCCCCCCAAGTAGATAGTTACCTACTAAAACAAAATTCTTGTGTTTATGGTTTACATTTGTTTTCTTTCATCCTAAGTACATAATTTTAATTTGTAATAATGTGGAGGCTCATTTTGGTTTGCTACTTTTGTTTTCAGGTTCTAGATTACCTGGTTGCACATGGCCGACTGTGCGAAAAAGGTTTTGAGCCAGCATTGGTAGAAGAAGGCTTAGAAATATTTCAGTGTTCAGAGGAAAAGGTAAGGAGCTTGATGTATGACTGCTAATTTTTTGTGTGTGCCATTTTTGTAAAGTCATGTGTTAACTTATTTCCTCCAGTAGAGCTCTTTTGAATTTGTACTCAAACTTCTAATTTGTGTGGCCTAAACATTTAAAAAAAAAATGAAGATACTGTGTTCTCCCCCCTGTCTGCCTCAGCGTTTGGGTTGTCTCTCTAAAGAAAGATTCAAGGTGGCAGAAAACATTAGAACTTCCCTGGCACTCGAGCTCCTCTCTCCCATAATTCTTTGAGCTAACTGTATTGCTTCAGATTTCATTTGCCACTCTCTTTGTAGCAGACATTACTTCACTTGATTGGTGAATTTATTAGTAAGGTAAGTACTATTTTTGGTTTTAAATTTTCATGTGTTTAGCTGTATAATTTCTGCTCCTGTTTCTTAATCTTTCTCTTTATATATTTATTTAAAAAATTGATTTGATGTTATCCATGTCACTATTCCTTACTTAGGGTCATAGGATCTGACATCGGATCCGAGCCTGCAACTTTACAGACAGAACCTAAACTCAAGCTCCTCCCACTCCCATAATCCCCTGCTGCCCTCTAACCCTCAGATCTTATTTGCCATTAACCACTTCAGACATTATTACCTTGGCTTACGCCCCAGTCCCGAACAGTCGCTTTGGAGTCCTTGGGAGGGGGATCTGGTCCAGCCTTTTCGGACCAGTCCCTGCCCCTTGTTGCTTCGGCTTTTGACAGTTCAGGGACGGTGCTATACAGGGGTTTTGAGGCAGTGGCATGCTCCACTCCCACTTCACAGGTGTTTTTTCCCACCAGGAGTGGAGAGGGGGCATTATCCAGCCCTTTGGCTTTCCGGGTAGCTGGAGCTTCCTCCCCTGTTCTCCAGGGTCCTTCACAGCCCCCCTCATTTTTGAGTGCTGAACCTTCTCATCCTGCTGCTGGTTACCGGCCTTCAAGGGGACGTTACCCCAATTAGGGTTTGCCTGTCTTCAGAGTCATCACCTGAGCCTCCGTCAGAGAATGTGCCTCAAAAGAGAGAACATGCAAGAGGAGGCACTCCCCACTGGAGTCCCTCACTGAGGATACTCCACATCTCCACCTGAAGATGTCTCCTTTGGAGATATCCTAGAGATCCTCAAATTGAAGTGCTGATGGTCCCCCCAACCACTGTCCTCCGAGGAGTCAGTGTTCCTGAAGGCATTCGGGACAGGACCGTCTACCACCTGGGTTTTCCCACCTGCTGATGAAGTCCTAGATCTTTTTGCCAGCAGGGCTTGGAAGGAGCCCGTTACTGAGGAGCCAGTGCCCAAATGAGCAGACAAATTCTTGAGTACTCCGTCAGACAGTTTTGGTCTAAGGGGTGCCAGTTGATGCTATAGTGGAAGCTGCTGCCAATAAAAAAGGAGTTGGCAGAGCAGAGTACATCTGTCCATCTTCCCAATAGTGAATCCAGGGTGATTGACATACATGGAAAGCGGGTTTTCGACTCGGCTATGTTCGGTCTCCGGGCGCTTAATTACTTGGCACATTTCACCCGCTTCCAATGGGATTTAGTTAAGGAACTCACCACTTCCCTTTCTGAGTTGATGGCTGCTGAGGACTTCAGCAAAGTGTCTCCCAAGCTATCCAGTCTTGCGTCCCTAGCTAATTCCTCAATGAGGTTGATTTCCAATGCTGCGGAGGGCACCTCTTGAGCGGCTGGCACAGGCATTGCTGTTTGGAGTTTTGCCTGGCTGTGCCTATGCGGGTTTGTGGAGTCCTTTAAAGTGCCATTCACCATTGCCATTTTTAATGAATCAACTCTCTTTGGTCCATTGGTCAAAGACGCACTTACCCGCAGTGAGCAAGAAAGGAAGACCTTGTTGACTGTGGGAATCAAATTTTCTAACCCTCAGCCATCCTTTTCTAAGACACAATGACCGACTAAGAAATTATGGTTCTGGAAGTCGCAGTCTTCCTTTCAGGAGGCTTAGGATGAACCCTCTTGTAGAGGTCAGGGGAGAAGGTTCATTGGGAGACTCCGCCCTACAGGTAAAGGGGCCCTGCAAAATCAGGGCTTCAGCGAACCCTTCTCTGAAAAGCCCTTTCAGTACTCCTGATGCATTGGCTGACTGTCCAGCCCTGGAGGCAGTTGGGGGTCATTTGTTTGTGCACCCTTTGGCCTGGCAAACATCACAAGAGATTGTGGGTGCTAAGCATCATTTCCAGGAGCTGTTTTATTCCCTTTTCCCAACTCCCCCCCCCCCCCCCCACCAGTCAGGAAGCTTCTCCCTGATTTGCCACCTTGCCAGAGTGAGTTAGTTCAGCAAGAAGTTTGCAAGCTTCTTCAGAAGAGAGCCATCCAAGATGTGCCCCCAGGACAACGAGGATCCAGAATTTACCCTGATTTCTTTTTGGTGCAGAAGAAAATGGGGGACCTACGTCCAATCCTGGACTTAAGCGAGTTAGTCCTCTCCATCAAGAAGTCCAAGTTCCGGATGTTCACTGTCAAGTTCATCATGCCCATTTTGCACAAGGATGAGTGAATGTGCTCTGTCGATCTCCAGGATGCATACTATCTTATAAAAATAGAAAGGCATTCCAGGAAACCTCTCCACTTTTGTGTAGGGGCCAGTCATTACCAATTCTGGACCCTGCCCTTTGGTCTCACCACAGCTCCCCGGGAGTTTACCAAGTGTATGGCAGTGGTGGTAGCTTACCTGAGACTGCAGGGATTCCAGGTGTTTCCTTACCTTGACGATTGGCTCCTCACAGCTCCCAGACACTCAGTACCTCCTTCACTTGTTCGACCAGCTAGGAATTACCGTGAATCTTCCCAAGTCGAATCTGATTCCGTCTAAAAACTTGGAGTTTATTGGCATCCAGCTAAATACTATCAGAGATTGCAGCATTATCCCCAGGCATGTACAACTAATCAGATATCAAGTTCAGTCCCTCCCAGATCTCTCTCGTTCTCATGTCTGCTTTATTCTTAGGGCTTTAGGGTCCTTGGCAGCGGCGATCTGTCTGGTACCATTACCCAGGGTTTACGTGAGGGTCCTACAGTGGACTCTAGTGGTCCACTGGTCTTCTGTGTCTCATTCAATGACAGCTGCCATCTGCCCGACTCCGGTGTGCAGACGTCATCTTCTTTGGTGGATTCAGTCTCCTGATCTCCTCGTGGGCAGACCCTTTTCTCTTCTTCCCACCAGTGCCTTGGTGACCAATGGTGCTTCCCTACTGGGGTGAGGGGGGATTGCCAGGGAAAGATGGTCCAAGGCACGTGGTCCCCTGCAGAGATCAAGCTGCACATAAACATACTGGAGATGAGGGCAGTTCTTCTCATGTTGCAAGCCTTTCAAGACTGCCTCCCTCTGGGTACCATTGCAGTGCCCATGGACAATATGGCAGATGTGTGGTACATCTGCAAACAAGGGAGCAGACGTTTTATTCTGCTTTGTCGCGATGCCATGAGAGTGTGGGAATGGGTTATGTCCTCTGGGTGCATTCTCCTTGCAGGTCTCATTCCCTGGGAGACCAACGTGTGCTAGCAAACAAGCTCAGCAGAGCTATCTTGATTCCTCATGAGTGGTCCCTGAATCCCTCAGTGACGAAAGACAGCTTCCTTTGCTGGGGTCAACTGAGTTGCGATTTGTTTGCTTCCCCTCTCAGTCACAAAGGAGCAAGTATTTCTCCCTGATCCCCCAGCCAGCGAGTCCCCCAGGGATGCTTTAGTTCACAATTGGCCTCTGGATCTCCTTTATGCTTATCCTCCTATACCTGTCATTCCCAGAGTACTTCAGAAAGCTCTACACCTCAAGGCTTCGTGATCCTCATTGCCCTCTTTTGGCTTCAGCAGATGTGGTTTCTCCCTCCTTAGGTCTCATCTGAAGTACCCCACTTAGGTACTGGATCCCCTTCTGGATCTGTTATCTCACCCCTCTCATCTTCTGACCTCAAACCTTCAGACTCTTCATTTATGTGGTTGTCCATTTCCTGTAATTTCCTGTTAGGGACATCATTCTGGCCTTTCACAAGGCTTCCTCCAGAAAGGTCTATGGTACTAAGTGGAAAAGTTTTTCTATTTGGGCCCAGCAGCAGAATTTGGATCCATTTTCGGCTCCCATTCCAGACATCTTATTATTCTTATCTTCTCTCTTTCACGATGGAGCCAGTTTCTCCACTATTAAGCTGCAGCTGGCGGCCATCGCTAATTTTCATGTTAGTGATGGACCTACTTTTAATCTCACCTTTGTTAAGGCCTTTCTGAAAGATGTCTTCCTGCTTCGGCCCCCTGTTAAAGATCCCTCTCTTCCTTGGGACCTCTCATTTGTTCTACAGTCTCTTGCAGAGTCCTTTCGAGCCTGCTGCGACTTGTGAAATTAAGTTTTCATCATGGAAGACTGACTGACTTGGTGGCTATCACATCAGCAAGATGAGTTTCTGAGTTGTAGGTTCTCTCAGTCAAGCCTTCATACATGATTTTTCACAAAGACAGAGTGGCTCTCGGGACTAATCCCTCCTTCATGCCCAAGGTAGCCACTGAGACAAATTTAAATCAAACCATTCGCTTACCAGTTTTCTTTCCTAACATTCTAATAAAGGAGAGTATATGTCACACACACTTGACATACATAGACAGTTACGATTCTGTTTAGACAGAACAAAGAGCTTTCGCAAATCTGACCAACTGTTTGTAGTTTTCTCAGTTAACAGACTGGGTTGGGCAGTGTCCAAAATTACTGTTTCTCACTGTATTTCTCAATGTATCGCTTCAATTTATACCTCTGAGGGTTTGAACTTACCAGGAGCCATCAGAGCTCATTCTGCTAGATCTGTGGCTAGGTCGGCTGCCTATTTAGCCCAACATTCGTTAGATGAAATTTGTGCTGTAGCTACCTGGTCTTCTCCTCACACCTTTATTGCTCATTGCAAAGTGCATCTTTTAGCTGCCCAGTTCTTTGGCATGTCCTTTCATGAGACCTCCCAGGATTGTATGGTAGCTGGGGACTCTGACCCTGAAGTGAAGAATAGTGACATGGATAACGTCAGATAGTTATGTACCTACCACAACTTAGCGTCTGTGTTATCCTATGTCACTATTCATCGCTATCTCTCCCTCCGTCCTTCCTCCATCCTGTTGGACCTAGAGGAGGTAGATGTGTAGTATCTAGTGGTTCTGGTGTACTCTGGCTGTCTTGTGGCTCTAGGGCAACCTTGATCAGAGGGTTAGAGGGCAGCAGAGGATTATGAGAGTGGGAGGAGTTTGAGCCTAGCATCTGTCTGTAAAGTTGCCTGCTCGGATCCGATGTCTGATCCTATGACCCTAAAGTGATGAATAGTAACATAGGATACCACAGATACTAAGTTATGATAAGTACATAACTCTTTTTGGCTGTCTCTTACTTTGAGGGCTTTTGTGTGTGTTATACAGACATCATCTGTGCATTAAAACAATGAAAAAAGCTTCAGGCTTTTAGAAATATCTTGTATGTGGGTATAAAATCCTGCCACAAGATCCATGCTCTCAGTATGTTTGTTGTTTAGGACATGATCACCTAAATACTGACTGCGACATTGTGCCTTGTTTAGTCAGAAGACTTTGACAGAAAGAATAAATGTATTTTTAGAGGCCTTTTTCCAGAGTTCTACTGGAGAATTGGCCAGATTTTCTATGGAGTTGCATACTCCCCAGCCACCCAAAGTCTCTGAGAAACAGGGTGCAAACATTATTAAGAAAGATAAAGAGCAAGACCAGATGAGAAAGTCATGGGCAGAGACAGTGGTTCAAGAGGAAGAGAGAAAAAAAGGGAAGAAAAATCTTCAAATTTCTCCTCCAGTGGACTGCCCAGTTCTGAAAGTAGTCAGACCCCAAGGCCTTCCCTGATCTCTGCTCCAGTCTCTGTTCCAGTTTAGCCCTGAGCCTTGGCTTCTTTGGCCAATTCTGCTCTGATGGTCATTGTGGATCTTCCCCAGAAAAGATATCTTCACCAGAGTCTAGATCTTCTGGGAGGGAGTTCTCAATATATTTGACCTTGTGTTCTCCTTCAGCTGTGTCTGTCTAGTCCATTAGGTCCTCCAAAAGCATTGTGGATATTGAGTGAGGTAAGATGGTGAGCTTTCATTAAAATCCAGATAGCCATAAGAGTCATTCCCTCCCTTCAGCTCTGGGGTAGAGAGAGCTGGTCCAGTCACACACCTCCCTGTTGCTCCCTCTCTGGTTCCCATATTGTGTCCTTTGTTTTCAGGGCTAGGTCCCGCATCCCACCCCCAGTAGTTCACCTTTTGGTGTTGATAAATGTAGGCCGTGCTATGTCTTTGATGCAGTTGATTTTGATTTCGTCAGAGCCATTGGCATCTCACAGCTGAGAGTTCTGCACCAATCATCTGGAGTGTGGTTTGAGTTTGAAGGTTTTAGAGCCATCTGTGGCTTTATGCACTTCAGTGCTCGACAGTTGTGCTCTATTCTTGGTCTTGTATCCATTTGGGTCATCTGCATTGGGTGACGAATCTTCAGATCCTCTATTTTGCCTGCAGCCCCAAATTTGCAATTGACTTACTCTCTTCCTCTGGCTTAGTCTTTTGTGTTTGAGGCATTTGAGAAAATTTTAGCCTTTCAATCTGCTTGAGAGGGGACTATCACCTTAATCTTGGATCCTTCCCAACCACCTGGCTTATCTTTTTCTATTGCTACTCATCTTTCTCAGGGACAGACTTCTAAACAGAGCCTGAGATCATCCTTTGCTCAAGGTGCCCAGCATACTTCTGACTCTTCCGCTGTCCCTGAAGAGCACAGAAAGTTTGTGTAATAGCCTACACATAGACTCCCCGCAGTAGTCCTTCATGGATGACACTGACCTTAATGAGGAGAAGGAAGTGTCTCCTAGATTTCTCCCAGGGTGTCCTATTCAATGAGTTAATGGAAATATTAACTCAGAGGGGGAACCGGCCCACTGATTCCCCTATTTCTGATGAGAAAGTATTTGTCGTGGGCTTTGGAGCAGGCTTTTCTGCCTTCTGTATGGCTCCTTCTGCAAAGAATTTGATAGATGCAGGTTTCAGAGGGCTTAATGTGATCTGGATGTTAAGGAACCTATTCTTTGAAAGCTAGATAAGGGTCTTGTCCTTCTCAAGGATCACCCACACTGGAGCAACTGCCCTCTAGTGAATTCAATTGTTATCGCAGCAGCCATGAAGAGAGCATTTGGAGGAGTGCTCCACTATCCATTCCCTCCAACCAAGAGTCCAGGGTGATGGACCATTTTGAAAACTGTGTACATGCTTCAGGAACTTTTTCCCTACAAGCACTGAATTATATCTTGCATTGCACCAGATTCTAGAGGGATTTAACTAATCATCTGTTACTGTATCTAGGCAGACAACAAAGATGAGGAAGTCCATGGAGGCATAGCCGGATACCTTGTTGTCTATTACCAATGTTAGCATGTGGCTACTTTGTAATGCAGCAGGTGGGGTATCTAGGGCAGCAGTCCTTGGCATTGCTGTATGTCATCATGCATGGCTGTGACTGTGTGATATATTGTGTGTAGCTTTAAAGCATCTTTGTCAACACCCTATTTGATGGGTCTTCCCTGTTCTGCCCTAAGGTGACAGAAGCTTTGTCAAAGAGCAAGCAAGAGGGTAAAACCTTATTTGCAGTTGGACTTTGCTTCTCTGTTCCTCAAAGACCCTTCTTCAGGAATCATAGAGTACAGAAGCAACTCTGCTTCAAAAAGTCCCAACATTTTGTCACTGACTTTTCTTAGACAGCACCCCCCCCGGGGGGAGGGGGAGCTGTAATGGATGTGACACTAGAGGGTGAGAGAGGGTCTGCAAAATCAAGGTTTTAGAGGTCCCTTTCACTGATAAACCCTGACAGCATTTGAGATTTTGCCCGCCTGAATCCCTTTGGAGGCGGTCGGGGAATGCTTGTCTCTTCACTTGCAGTTGGAAGGCTATCATGGACAATTCATGGGTGAAGAGAATAATAGAGGCTACATAATACAGTTCACAACAATGCTAACCCCTAAATACAAACCCCGCCAAAGAAGGGCTGTTGCCCAAGAAATGTCATGGCCGGTAGAAAAAGAGAGTTGTCCAGGAGGTTCCACCAGGCTGCAAAAGATCCAGAGTCTACTCAAGATGCTTTTTAGTTCAAAAGAAGAACAAAGACCTTTGACCCATCCTGGACCTCCACAACCATATAGGTTCATAGGCAACTACCAGGTTATCTACCCTTGCGTAAATTAATCAAACTGTGTATCTTCTGTCTGTCAGGTAAACACCTCAACTATTATGCCAACCCCCAGCAGGTAAAATTTCCACTCTCAAGGTTAGCATCACTATGCCTACTGCACAAGAAGTTGTGCCTGTTCTGAATCCGCCACTGTCACTAATTTATTGCTCATTTGGCTCCATGGCAACTTTGATATTCTTGGTAATTCATACCAGAGTTTCCATGAGTGTTCTGCAAAGGAGTGTATCAGTCCATTGGACCCTACTTAACACATCCTGTCCACCATCCATTCAAGTTATCTCCCTCTGTCTACATCACATCTCTTGGTGAATAACCTCCCCTTTGGTAGCACAAGGATGTTCATGTATCCTTCCTTCCCCCATGGCCATGGTGACCACAGATGATTCTGTGTTGAGGGAGGTTCATTTTGAGGGGTGGACAGTTCAAGTTGCATCTTCTACAGATGAGGGCAGTCCTTCTAGCATTGCAGGACATTCAGGACTACATTACCCAGGGTACAATTTCTGTCCAAACAGTAGAATCTGCTCATTTCCATTATGTTGAGAGGCCATGAGGGTTTGTTGATGGGCTATGTCTTCTTAGTACTTTCTCACAGCAATGCACATACCAGGTTAACCAATATACTTATGAATAGGTTGAGTCACTGCATCCTTTTATGTCACAAGTGGTCCTTCAGTAAGCCAGTCACAGTGGAAATTTTCACTTGCAGGAGCCAGCCTTGCTGTAACCACTTTGTGTCCCCAAACAACCCACATAATTCGAAGTGCAGCAGTTAAATTGTCCTCATCACTCAGCGTTGATGGTCAACAATGGACTGTCTTGTCATACTTGGCCTCCAGGCCTCCTTTATGCCTACCCCCCCCCCCCGTTCCACTCATAACAAAGTTTCTTCAGCAATCATCCTTATGTAACACCAAAGTAATCCTCATTGCCCCTTCTGTCCTCGACAGTTCTGGTTTCCCTTCCTGTTGCTTTACCTTTTATGACATCCTTCAGTCCTGGATTCTCTTCCACATCTACTTTCTCAGCTACCAGGACAATAAAGGCTCTCAATCTGACCACATGGTTTCTTCAATTCCAGCGATGGCCAAAGATCATTCCCTATCTGCCACATCTCAGAAACCTTCTACCAGCAAGATTTACAAATGGAAAAGGTTTACTGTGTGAGTGGCTGAAAACAGAGTCAACCATTTCTTTGCTCTCTTCTACTAGTTTTGATTTTCTGGTGGGGGTCTCTCACTGTGGTGCCAGCTTCTGTACTATTAAAGTTCAGCTAGCATCTGTATCAAATGTTCATGTAGGCACAAATGAGTCATCAGTTACATTTCTGAAAGTCTCTATAAAGTCTTTCTAAAGGACACTATTCTCTTGAGACCCCCTATTAAGGATCCTACTCCACTTTAGGATATGACTGTGATGCTACAAGCCCTTATGCAACCTCTGTTTGAACCTGCCTCTTCTGTAGGGCTTTAGTTTCTTTCCTGGAAAATATTGTTTGTGGTAGCAGTAACCTCGGCTAGATGAACATCTGAGCTTCAAGCCTTGTTGTACAAACCTCCTTACTTGATATTCCACAACAGAGTTTTTCTTAAACCTAACCCTACCTTTGCACCTGTAGTAGTTAGTCAGCCTTGAACCAAACCATACATTTGCCTTTCTTTTTCTTTTTCTAACTATTCTAATGTGATGTTGTCAGTCTCGCCTTTATTCTCAATGATGGCTCGGATCAAATCCATAGGATCCATCTCTGCCTTTTACAGAAGCTCTAACTTATAAATAATTTTTTTTAAATATGTTAAGTAGTAAGATTACTAAGTTGCTGTGTAAACAATTGCATTCTAGTCTTAAATTTGTACTGTACCTAAAGTTGCTATTATCTGTATAGTGGAGCTTATCTCCCCGGGCCTCTACTGAAAATGGACATATATCCAGTTGGACTAGCCCGGTCAACAAATGTAAAATAAATAAATGCTCATTCCAAATTCAGAGCAACCTGTGATTCCACCATCCTTGGAAGTATCCTGCCATGATGCAAACCTTGGAATGTTGGTAGCTGGAAACTCTGTCCCAGCTGTTAAGATGGATGGAGGTGACAACAAAGGATATGAAATTTATGTACTTACCTTAAAGCTAGATCCTTGTTGTCCCTCTCTGGTCATCTCAACATACCACCCTCATTCCCCCCTTCCAGATTTTTACTGTGGTTTCTTTAGGGGATCCCTTTCCAAGATATTTCTATCTCTATAGGACAAACTGTAGCTGAAGCAGTAAGTTAGTGCAGGGGATTATGGAAGAGAGGAGCTCATGTGCTGGAGAAGCTCTGAGGTTTTTAGCTGCTTGGATCCATCTCGAGGTGGCTAGCCCAACTGTCACAACTGTTGAGATGGATGAAAAGGGGCAACAAGAATCTAGTAATGTGATGTCAGTCTTGCCTTTATTCTCAATGATGGCTTGGATCAAATTCATAGGATCCATCTCGGCCAGCAAGTTCTGGGCTAAATGTTTTTTTCTGTTACTAAAACCTCTTTTGTAAACTTAATCTCTTGTCTTAATTAGACTAGTTTAATGTAGTTTTTGTATATATTCTTACTATTATTTTAGTCTGTAGACAGTGAGTGTTGATTCCCTTTGCTTTCCCTATTACCGTCCATTTAAGTTCAGGGACGTTTTCTTTTCCTTTCTTTATCATCTGTTTGAGTTGGAAGACAATTTCTTCTCTTTAAAAAAAAAACAAAAAGTTTCTTCTGTTTAAAAAAAAAAAAGAGATTTTCTATTTTTCTGGAACTTTTCTGTCCATTTAAATTGGAGGACGTTTCTGGACATGTGTGTCTGTGTGTGTGTGTGTTTTGTTTCTAATTTTCTTAACTGTTAAAAATACCTCGGAAACCAGAAGGGGAAACCTCTTGGTTTCAAAAGATGTGAACAGTGTAGGAAGATGTCCTTCAGTGATTCACACACCTTGTGTGTACTGCTTGGGGCCTCTTCATCTCCAAGAATCTTGCTCCATATGCCTTGAGTTTAACCAAAAGGCTGCTATGGAGCAAAAAAACAAACTGATTTTAAAGGGACTGCTGAAAACTCCTTTCTCTGAGTTGATTTCTCCAGAGTCCGCAACCCCTTCTAAGTCTGACAAATCATGAAAACTTGCTTCTTCAGCACCAAAGTCCTCGTTAGAGCCAAAGCAAAAAGTTCCATCAGCTCCAAAAAAAACCCATAGAGCAGACAGTCATTTCTGGATCCAAGAGTTCATTGGAGCAGCCGTAACTATTGGCTCCGCCCTCTTCATCTTTCACTGAATATAGATATTGGAGCTGTTTACCTTTATTGGAACCAATACCTTCTCGGCTCCCATGCCCCTTTTTGACTAAATCAAGGTCTCTGACCTTTTCTATTCTGTCTACCAGGAATTTGTCTGATGATGATGTGGATAGGGTAGTGCAGAGGCTTCTAAAGACTCTGGCCTTGGCCAAGTTGTTACTGGTTCCGAAACCAATGGAATGGGATCAGATGAAGTCCTCCCCATTGGCGCCAGCTCCTCCTCCTATCCATACCCTGGTTTCGGAGCTGGAAGATTCAGATGTCCAACTTGTCTGTTTTGGATCCTGGACCCATAGGTTCCTCGGATCCGATGTCTGCCCCATGTGTTTCCTCCTATTCAGAGCAGGAGACATGTAGGAGCTGACACTCCCCAGCCAGGTCCACTGAGTTAGTTCGGATCTCTCTAGATCCGACCATGCCTCTGGGGGTTTCGGTGTGGGTTAGTTTGGCTCCTGCCTCTGCCTCAGAGCTTCTGTCTTCTGTGCCAGAGATTAGTTCGGCTCTGACAACCCTATTGTCTGATCTGGGGTGTTCTTCGGAGCAGGGGCAAACTGCTTTTGCGGTTATGAGGAGGGTTTTGAGTACATCCCAGTCTCGGACGCAGTCTGTCTCAGAACTTCCTCCCAGTTCTGTACAGGTATCTTTGCCTTTTCATATACCCTCCACAGGACCACAGAGACCCCAAGCCTCAGGATGTCCAGCAAGGGGCATCCCCCCTCTTCTGAAACTTCCACAGACTTACCCCACTGAGGAGGTCCCTTGGAAGAGGACTTGTAAGAGCAAGCATCTCAACTCCACAGAGGAGTCGGGCACATCTGATACTGACCTCTGATGCAGAAGGGTCCCCACGTTCACCTCCTGAAGATATCTTTTTTTGGAGAAATCTTGGAAGTTTTAAAGCAGAGAGGTGACTGGCAGTCCTCATCCCCTTCAGCAGAGAAGTCAGTATACCTGAAGACTTTCAGGTCTCGCCCCTCAACCTCTTGGGTGACCCCCTCCTCCTGATGGGCTTATTGAATTAATCCCTTGGAAGGTTTGGGAGACCTTTTGTCAGCAACCTTTGCCTTGTGATTGCTAACTACTTGACCCACTTTACCAGATTACAGAGGGATCTTTTGAAGGAACCGTCAGACTCCCTTCAAGGAGCTATGGCTGCCAGTCACCGCTTAGCTCGCCACCCTCAATTCAGTCGTGAATTCTTCCATGAAAATCTTATCCTATGTAGCAGATGGAACGAGTAAGGCTGCAGGTTCAGGTATTTCTCTTAGGAGGCAGGCCTGGGTGCACCTTTGTGATTTCTCAGAGCCTTTCAAGTCTTTCTTCATCAATGCCCCTTTTGATGGCTTCACCAGGTATGAACAAGAAGGCAAGACCTTGTCTGTCATTGGAGTACGTTTTTCCACACCTGCCAGACCCTTTCCCAAAGGTTAAAGAGGTAGTGGGAAGATGTGGTTCAGAAAATCACAAAGGTCTTTCCAGGACCCACCTAGAGACAGGGGAGAAACAAAAATGAAAGACTCCGCCCATGCAGCAGGGGAGGCTCACAGAATCAGGGCTCCAGAGAATCTTTCTTTGGTAGCCCTTTCAGCACTTCTGAAGGGGTGCCCGATTGCTCGCCTCTGGAGGCAGTTGGGGGGAGATTGTGCACTGTGAAACCTGACAAAAGATAACAAATGACAAATGGGTGCAGGATATAATATCCAGGGGATATATTATTCCCTTCTTCTTCCCCACTCCTGCAAACAAATCGGTTCCAGATGTTCCACCCACTCAGAAGGAAGAAGTGACCTTAGAAATTCAAAAGTTACTAAGAAAGAGTCATCCAAGAAGTCCCTGCAGACCAGAGAGGATTCGAAACTTACTTGAGGTTCTTTTTAGTTCTAAAGAAGTAGGGGACTGGAGACCCATCTGGGGACTTAACAATCTGAACAAATCTGTGAAAAAGATCAAGTTCTGAATGGTGACACTCCCGCCGATACTTCCATGCTTGGAAAAAGACAATTAGATGGGCTGTATAAGACCCTAAGGATGCATGCTACCATATATGAATGGAAAGGTGATCCAGAAGTCACTTGCACTTCTGGCTAGGTGCCGGTCACTACCAGTTTTCAGCTCTGCCCTTTGGCCTCACTACATCCCCCAGAGTGTTCACCAAATGCATGGCAGTGGTGGCTCACATGAGATGCCAGGGATTCCAGATGTTTATATATCTGGATGACTGGCTCATAACTGCCCCTACCAGGCATCTCCTGCTGCAAGCCAGGGACAGTACTCTGCAACTCTGTTCCTCCCTAGGTATTACCGTAAATTATGAAAAATCTGCTCTAGAACCATGTTAGAGTTTGGTTTTCATAGGAACAGACATAAACACAACTACGTTGATAGCAAAACTTCCACAAGACAGAGTAGATGTTCTCCGCCATTATGTAAGACTGTTGATCAGAAAGAAGCGAGCTCTGCCAAACTAGTTCTCCAAGTACTGGGAAAAATGACAGCTTCAGTAGACGTTCTTCATGTTTCACTGTTGCAGTCATCACATTTGGGTTATCCTGCCAGGGGTAGCCCTCAGTCGGACCAAATATTAGAGGCTTAGTATTTCTGCATCGGTTGCTGTCACTCCAGCACTGACGTCAGGTCGTCAGTGGTATAAAATCAGGCAGCCGACGCCATTACATCAGTCTCTCTTGCCAAGGAGCCCGAAGCAGAAGCAGTTCGCACGAGTGCTGGTTGGCCGCTACCCGAGTTTTCATTTCCGAATTGAAGTTGACGTCTTCTAAAGCTAAGTACCCCATTGGGGATCCATTTTTCTTGCTCTAACCAGTGTCAGAAAAAGTTAACAATTGTCTCACCTGTGGAAAGCAAATACCACACCGAGACTTCCATTCTTACTGCGTCACCTGTTTAGGCCCAGAGCACGATGTCCCCCGCTGTCATTTTTGTGCTTTGCTCAACGCCAGAACTGTATGTCGTTGGGCCCTTATTGCAGCTAGATATTTTCGCTCTCAGTCCCCGAATTCTGATATGGTTTCGGTAAGCCATCTGACTACCGATCTTCCGAAAAAACGTAAGTATAAAGACAGACCGCACAGGTCCAAAACTGCCAATGACGCTTCCATTAAGCTAGTCGTCAGTTCTCCGGTCCTCAGTGAGGCACTTTTGCAGCCCCTGATGCCCGCTTCTGTGGATTTGCAGGCCGCTACCAAGACCCTTTCGGAGTCCGGTATGCAGCGAGACTCTTCTTCGACTAACGATCCTGCGGATGTCTCTACCTTGGATGGGTCCGAAGCCTCTGAGCAAGCGCCGGCTCCAAGGAAGTACTTCGCACTACCGATACTCGACACAGACCGACGACTTCTTTCACGTCTTTAGTTCTTTCTAAAACAACTGAGTTTCTAAGGCCCAGGGTACGAACCACGCCCAAAAAAATGACGACCCAAGCTCGGGCACTCACATCCTTGCCTCAGTCTCAAATGCTTAAAATGGTGGAAGACATTATTATGCTTATTAGGGGAAGCCAGGCTACCCCTTCCAAAAGAAAGAGACGTGTCCCCAGTAGTTTTATCTGAACCAGAGTCCGATGACTCTGATGCATCTGAATATGAAAAAATGCAACCCCTGTCTGCTTATGAGGATTCTGATACAGAGGAATCCATTCCTTCTGCCTGTCCACCCGAGGATTTTTCATTTGGGGAAACCCTACATACTTTAAGGGAGCATTTCCAGTTGGAATGTCAGGACTGTCTTCAGTCAAAAAAGAGACTCTGAATTCTTAGATCTACCACAGCACAGACCTTTGGCCATTCCTCCTGTCCTGGATGTTGTGGATGATGTTTTTATGGAATCCAGTCCGACTCCTGACACCCTTCCTCCTGCTCCCAGGAAACCTGACAGGTATTACAGAGTCCCTGACTCTCACAAATTTCTTTTCAAAAATCCTTTTGCTGACCCTGAGGTCATCTCTCAAGGACTTAAAGGAATCAAAGCAACTTCAGCTAAGAATCCCACCCCTTCAGACAAGAATTCCTGAGCATTAGACAGCTGGGATAAAAAAAGTATACACCTCTGCTACTCTTGGTATTGGAGCATTAAATTGTCAGTTCCACATGCTGAAATATCAGCAACATACCATGGAAATTCTCAAACAAAAAAAGTCTTATTTTCCTGCTTGTGCAGAAAATAAAAAATTACAATAGTTAATGCATTCTGCAAGTCAAGTAACTAAGCACACCTTACAATGTGGTTTTGATGCCCTAGAAGCTTCTTGCAGGGCATCAGTCACTGGTTCTGTCCGTAGAAGGCATGCTTGGCTTAAGGAACAGACCTTGCCAGACCATGTCAAATCCAAATTATTGTATGCATCCTTGAGCAAAGACAGCTTATTTGGCACCAAGGCAAAAAATGTCTTAAAAAAAGATGGAAGAAAAAGCTAATTCTATGCAGACAGACTTCTTACAGATCCAGCCACTGAGGTTCAGTAGGCATTGCCCCTCCAAGCACTGGTCCTTTCCTGCTCCCTCCAGGCCAGCTCAGCCCAGACCCAGGGGAAGCAGACCCCCCCCAGACAACAGCCCCAGGGAATGCAAAGATCTAAGCAATGGAGTTCCTCCTCTTCAAAAACAGGGAGTGCAAAGCCATCCCCTTATGATAAGAACTCGCAATGACTTTACACTTCCACCCCTTACCTCTGCCCACCTGCTTGTGCCCCTAGGAGGAAAACTCTCCTTCCATGCCAGCAACTGGGCCACCAATACCAACGACCAGTGGGTCCTCAACATAGTGTCCCAGGGATACAGATTTTATTTCCACACTCCACCAACCCCAAAAGGGTTCCCAGATCTTCCTGCAAACCAGTGGGCAGAGGCCAAAAAGCAAGTCCTTTCCCTGCTCGCCATGAGGGCAATACAGCATGTTCCTGCAGAACAGATAGGCCAAGGTTTCTACTCCAGACTCTTCCTGATACGCAGAAAAGAGGACACATGGCGCCCCATCCGCGATCTATCCATTCCAAACCCCTTTCTGGTGATACCAACATTCAAAATGCTCACCCTCCAGCAGCTTCTACCAATGCTTTCCAAGGATGCTTGGTTAGCCACCCTAGACCTAAAAGAGGCCTACCTACACATCCCAGTCAGAGAATCATGCAGGAAATATCTGCGTTTCAGGGCAGGAGCTATGCACTTTCAGTTCTCTGTGCTTCCCTTTGGCTTATCCACTGCTCCCAGTGTTTTCACAAAATGTCTGGCTCCCACCATTGCTTTTTGCAGACAAAGAAATATTCAAATTTACCCATACTTAGGTGACTGCCTGATTCAGGCAGACAGGAAAAGCTGCTACAGCACCTGAGTTTTGTAAAGGACCTACTCACCTCCCTGGGGTCTACTGTCAACGAAAAGAAATCAAAACAAGTCCTCACACAAAAAATTGTATTCCTGGGTGCAAGCCTGGACACACCATCCCAAATGACATTCCTTACTCCTGAAAAACAAGCTTATCTGACAGGCTACTTCTCTCAACTAGCCACCAGAACCCAGTTATCCGCAAGGAAAATCCTGCAAGCTCTAGGGTTCATGGCCTCCTGCATTCTACTCATTCCATATGCCAGACTGCATATGAGTAAACTACAGTGGTACCTAAAAAGCATTTGGTGTCAACACTGTCAAGACCTGGAAACTCTCATACCAATGATACCTTGTCTAAGGAAAGATTTCCTTTGGTGGGGAGCAGCATGCAACCACAACAAGGGACTTCCCTTCTCACAACTCCATGCCGCCCAAACCCTCACCATGGATGCATCAGACTATGCCTGGGGTGCACACCTGGACGGCAGGTGCATTCAGGGCCATTGGAGCACAAATCAAATACATCTGCACATCAACCAAAAAGAGATGCTAGCTGTTCAGCATGCCCTGACAGCTTTCAGACCCCTACTCTCCCTGGGGCCTCTACTGATCAAAACAAACAACACCACAGTGATGTGGTATATCAGCAGGCAGGGAGGGACTCACTCTTATCCTCTCTGCAGGCTCGCCATGACCCTTTGGCACACGGCCTCAGCCATGCAACTACACCTGCTAGCACAATTCCTGCCAGGCTCTCTAGATTCTCTGGCAGGCAACTTAAGCAGAAACCTGCTAGACCCACACGAGTGGCAGCTAGACCACAGAACCTTCACCCTTATAACCCAGAAATGGGGCACCCAGAAGGTCGACCTCTTTGCCTCCCACTCCAATCATCAGCTCAGAAAATTCTTCACCAGGGAACCTCACAGCAAGGCATGCAAAGTGGATGCTCTAGCCTTCCAGTGGGTAAACCTCTGTCTATGTATTTCCCCCTCTACCACTCATTTCAAGG
The DNA here is from genome assembly GCF_019279795.1 of Protopterus annectens. NCBI lineage: Eukaryota > Metazoa > Chordata > Ceratodontiformes > Protopteridae > Protopterus > Protopterus annectens. Next base: position 762,726,317 of record NC_056726.1, on the reverse strand, counting down.
GTACTGCTCAAAATAAGGGAGGAAAAACCCAAGGGCAGTCCTGATTGCCCCATACTGGTCACGCCAGCACTGGTACCCACTACTGCACAGCCTGTCACCCCTGCCACCATGGCACCTACCTCAGATCCCAGCACTCCTGAACCAGAGGAATGGAGAATTTATGCATCCCCAATTGCAGGCCCTCAACCTGGCTTATTCCCTATCCTCTCCTCAAGCTGCCAGCCTAAGCAAACAAGTCCTAGATGTTATAAGTGAGGCTAGACACCCCAGCACTAGAAAATCCTATGCTGACAAGTGGAAAAGATTTCGCACCTGGATTCAGGCTAAGGGAGCAGGGAACAGCACACCCCTCCCTACCTCTCATCCTGGATTACCTGGCAGGCCTACTACACAGGGGTCTGTCCTTCTCTTCTATTAAAATTCATGCCTCTGCCATCTGTGCTCATTACATCTCAGAGCCACCTCTCTTCTCACACTCTCTCATCAGACAGTTCTTAAGAGGGGCTAACAACTTAAGGCCACCCAGAAGAGCTCCTACCCCAGCTTGGGACCTTACATTTGTGTTGGAAAAGCTCACCCTACCCCCCCCCCTTTGAACCTGCAGCTTCAGCAGAGTTAAAATTTCTCTCTTGGAAGACAGTCTTGTTTCTGGCCATCACTTTAGCTGGAAGAATGTCAGAGCTACAAGCATTCACGGCTGTAGAGCCCTTTATCATTTTCCATGCTGACAGGGTCTCCCTCAGGACTAACCCATCCTTCATGCCTAAAGTGGTGTCCAGTGTGGCTCTCAACCAATCCATTCATTTGCCCACCTTTTTCCCTAACCCACAAATCAAGGGTGAAAGGATTCTGCACACTCTAGATGTGCACAGACAGCTCGTATTCTATCTGGACAGGACTAAATCTTTTAGAAAAACTGATCAATTGCTAGTCATCTTCACAGCAGGGGCAGAGGGCAAGGCCATATCCAAACAAACAGTCTCCAAATGGATAGCACACTGCATCCATTTCTGCTGCAAATAGCATGGGAAACCGCCCCCAAAGGTGGTCAGGACACATTCCACCAGGGCAACCTCCACCTCTGCAGCTTTTCTCAGAGGGGTCCCCACCAGGTGGACATCTGTTCTTACCTTCACCAAGCATTACCACCTGCCTATCTCCTCCAAATCCAGGGCAGTCTTTGCCACCGCAGTCTTGCAAGGCATCCTAGCCAGCCCCAAGTCTTCTTGACTGCCTCTGCCCTTTTCTTCAGCTTTGGGAATCAGCCCAAATGTGATGACTGCAACAGTGAAACACGAAGAACATAGTACAGTTGTGTACACTTACCATAAATGTAGATGTTCGAGTGTATTCACTGTTGCAGTCCTGGTTTCCCTCCCTCCCCCTCCCCCTTTTCTCCCTCTCTCTCTTCCTCTCTCCTTACAGGGAATTTTTGGTATATATACTTTCTACTGGTGGTGTTCTTTCACCATAACCTAGCTCCCTATTTGGGGGCTCCTGACAGGGCAAGAAAAACTGAAGTTATGGCATCGGCTGCCTGATTTTATATCACTAATGACCTGACGTCAGTGCTGGAGTGACAGCAACTGATGCAGAAATACTAAGCCTCTGGTATTCGGGCTGACTGAGGGCTACCCCTGGCAGGATAACCCAAATGTGATGACTGCAAGAGTGAATACACTCAAACATCTACATTTATGGTAAGTGTACACAACTGTACATGTTCATCGTGTTTCACTGTTGCAGTCATTACTCATGGGTTATCCTGCTGGCAGGCTACCCGCAGTCGGCCAGAATTCCAAAGTCTAGGTCCAGCGTCGGTTGCTGTCGCCTCTTCCCTGACGTCAGTGTGCCAGGGGTATAAAAGATGCAACCGACACCATTTTCTTCAGTCTTTCTTGCCGCGCGGTGCCCGAAGCAAAAGCAGTTCGCAAGTGCCGGTCGGCCGACTCCTGAGATTTTCAAAGTTGAATTTCAGAACCGAAATCTTCATTAAAGCTAAGTACCCCATTGGGGAAACTTTTTTCTTGCTCCAGACCAATGTCAGAAAAAGTTAACAATTGTATTTCTTGTGGGAAGCAAATACCTCATAAGGATTTTCACTCTTACTGAATTCATTGCCTAGGCCCTGATCACAACGTTGCTAGCTGTCGGTTTTGTGCTAGATTCAACCAACGCACTATCAAGCGTCGGTTCGATTTTGCCTTTCATTACTTTGGCCGAAGATTTAATTATATAATGCCGGCAGAACAGTTGACAACCAGAGTTTACAAAAAACGCAAGGACAAGGACAGGCATCCGAGGTCCAGAACCGAAGACGAAGCCTCTTCTAGGCCAGTCGCTGGTTCGCCAGTTCTCAGTGAGGCGCTTTCGCAACCCCTGGCGCCCACTACCTCAGAGCCACAGGCCGCTTCCGACTCGCACATGGAGCCGACTAGGCCTCTGGATACTCAAGGTATTGGACACTCGGAAATCAATCCCTCAGATGGGTCCGGAGCCGCTGAGCAGGCATCGGCTTCTGAGGGTGTCTTCAGACCTACTCAACTATATATTAAGCTATCCACAGCTTCAAAGGCAAAGACTAAAGCAGCTCTAAAGACAAAGAAACAAGTACAGCATTATCCTATTCAGACTTCCATGCCTGTCTTCAGACCTACTCAACTATATATTAAGCCATCCGCAGCTTCAAAGGCAAAGACTAAAGCAGCTCTAAAGACAAAGAAACAAGTACAGCATTATCCTATTCAGACTTCCATGCCTAAAAAACAGAAGCTCAAAATGGCCGAAGACCTAATTACTTTGATCAGGGGCTCCCATCCCCCTCCTGATAAGAGGCCTAGGCAAGAGACAGAGTATGATTCTTCTGATCAGGTATCTATTTCCTCTGATTCCTCTTCTGAACAGGAATTCTCCATGCTTCCCTATGAGGATTCTGATGCTGAAGAATCCATTCATTCAGCCTCTCCTCCTGAGGACTATTCCTTTGGGGAAACACTGCATACTATGAGGGAGCATTTCCTCTGGGAGAGCCAAGATTATTCTGAGTCTAAGAAAAGGCTCAGAGACTTCCTGCTTCTTCCTCAGCATAGACCCCTTGCCATTTCTCATGTTTTAGACATTGTAGATGATGTATTTTCAGAGTCTGGACTATCCCCTGATTCTTTACCCCCTGCACCTGCTAAGCCAGACAGATACTACTGGGTCCCGGATTCTCATAAATTCCTATACAAAAACCCCGCTGCTGACCCAGAAACTATATCTCAGGGTCCCAAGGGGGTTAAGGCTTCCACTGCAAAAAACCCTGTCCCCTCTGATAGGGATTCTAGGGCTCTAGACAGATGGGGGAAAAAGTATACACTTCTGCCACCCTGGCTGTAAGGGCTTTAAATTGTCAATTTCATATGCTTAAATATCAGCAATATTTAATGTCACAACTTAAACAAAAAATGTTGACAAATACCGAATGTTCAGAGAACAAGGAATTGCAGGATTTATTGCATGCAACTGAACAAGTGGGAAAGCATACTTTGCAATGTGGTTATGATTCACTGGAGGCCTCTTGCAGGGCTGCTGTTACAGGTTCTGTTATTAGAAGGCATGCTTGGTTAAAGGAACAAAATCTGCCTGATCATGTTAAAGCAAAAATTTTAAGTTGTCTATCTCGCCTTCATTCTTGCTGGATGGGTTCGGAGCCGACCTCGGCTCCGACTCGGCCACTCTAAAGCTCGAGAGTTGGTTCCACCGGCTCGAGGCCCCCCTTATATCCCACAATGCTAGGCGTGAATTACCTCGGATCTCGTTTGCCGCTACAGCGATCGAGATGTTGTTTTTTCTACCGGCTCAGGTCAGTGGTATTAGATCAGTCTTTAAAACTATTTAAACCCCTTTTTAGCTTAGCTTTTTCTTCTTTAGCTATAGTGTAGTGGATATTATCCTTTCTACCCTTATCCAGCTCCTTTCCCACAAGAACTGTTAAGTTCTTTCCTTAGGCCTTCGGGCCCTCTATCCCTAATAGTGGTGTGTATGTGTTTTGTAGGGATTTATTTTATATAAATAACTAATTTCTTTAGCTTTTAGTTAATTTACCTTTTTCTGATAGTGTAATCGGTGTGTGTGTGTTTTGTGTGGTGATTACACTTCTGTTCCTTGAAAATGTCCAAGGATTCAAAGGTCTCAGGCTTCAAGAAGTGTGACTCGTGCTGTCAGAAAATGTCTCTGACAGGCGGTCACACTTCTTGTGTGTACTGCCTGGGACCTTTACACCTGCAGGACTCTTGTGCTGTATGCCATGGCTTCAGCCCCAGAGTCCTGCAGGAAAGAAAGAACAAACTCATCCTAAGGGGTTTGCTCAAGCCTGAAGCTTCCCTAACTGCTTCATCGGGAAAACCTTCCAAGGCTTCTAAGACCTCGACTCCAGTTTCTGAGTCGAGGCCTAAGGCTTCGAAGCCTACTGCTACATCGGCTCCGGCTGGAGCCGATGAGTCTTTGACTACAGTTTCTGTGGTTCCCTCGGCTCCGGCTGGAGCCGAGGTATTGGAGATTCCTGGGTCGGCTCCGATCAGACCATCGGAGCCGACATCTAGAAAGAGGTCGAGGTCACCATCCCTTGGCTCCGTTCATTCGGCTCCAGCATCTCCCTTGCTGTCTGAACGGAGCCACAGATCTCACTCCTCCAGGTCATCGAGGCTCTCGGATCATGATCTCCAGAGGGTAGTGAGTCGACTTCTAAAGTCCGAGGCACTGGCCCAAATGCTTCAGAGCCCGACTCATCAGCCGATGCCTCAACCTATTCCTTTAAATATTCCTCCTCCGACTCCTTTGAGCTCGGAGCCGGGGCGTCTCGGAACCGAGACTGTGGTAGCGTTGGAGCCGATACATTTGTCTTCGGCTCCGTCGTCGGCTCCGATTTCTTCTTTTGAAGAATCTCGGCGCTGGACTTCCCTCGTCGGCTCCGAGGGGGTGAGTGGCATCGGACCCTTGTCCGACCCCCCCCTCCTTCTTGGTGCTTCGGCGCTGGTGAGTTCAGCTCCGACATCGGCCTCGGAGCCATCTCTGTCGGTGCCGAGGGAGGTTCTCAGCTTCTCGGAGCGGGGACCTCTGGCTCTGCCTGACAGGGGTGCGTTTGAGGTCATGCGGAGTGTGTTGGAACCTTGTTCAACTCCACAGTCGGCTCCGTCCGTCCCTCCCTCTTCGGTGCCTCAGGTTATGTCTACTCACTCCCTCATCCCAGACCGCAGAGAGCCAGCTCCTCAAGAATCCCCTGTGGGGATCTCATCCTCTTCGAGGCCTCCCTGAATTGGCAGGAGCCCCTAGGAAGAGAAAGTGTAAGAGGAAGCAAATAGACTCACCTGAGTCTGTCACCTCTGACACAGATTTAGAAGATTCCGAGGGTTCCCCCCGTTCCCCTTCTGAAGATGTCTCCTTTGCGGACATTCTAGAGATCCTGAAACAGAGGGGAAATTGGCCAGCTCTTAACCCTTCGGAGGATGAATCTGTGTATCTTGAGGCGTTTGGCTCTCGCCCTTCCACCTCCTGGGTGTCCCCCTTTGATCCCCTCATGCAGGTGGTGGCAAAGAAGCCTGGACGGCTCCTGACTCAGTGGACCCTACCCCAGGAGACCTTCTAAATTTATAACAGCACCAACTGACAAACAATTTCTGACCAAAGGTGTTACTGTGGATGCTATGGTGGTAGCTGCTGCCACCAAGAAGGAACTAGCTGATCCTTCAGTGCCTGTTCATCCCCTAACAAAGAATCTAGGTCTATGGACAGGTATGGGAAGCGGATGTTTTCGTCAGCGACCTTTGCAATGCGTTAAGCTGAACTACCTATGCCATTTCACCTGTCTCCAGAGACTTGATCAAGGAAGCGAGTGAGATGTTGAAGGATCCTACAGCTGCAGATTTTCAGGACAAAATGAACACCCAGCTGACTACCCTGAATTGATAGCTAACTCCTCCATGCCTCCTTTCATATGCGGCTGATGGAGCGAGTAGAGCCGCAGGGACAGGTGTTGCCTTACGTCGGCATGCCTGGATGCGACTATGCAATTTTATGGACCCCTTTAAAGCGTCTTTCAATAATTCCCGTTTGATGGATCATCTCTCTTTGGTCCTCAAGTGAAAGAAACCTTGACTAGGTGCGAGACGGATGGCAAAACTCTATCTGCCGTCAGTCCGTTTTCTACTCCTTCTAGACCTTACCCCAAAGGCCAGAAAAGTGGGAAAATGTGGTTCCAAACAATCTCAAGGGAATTTGCCTGACGACAGAGTCGGTTCCCTCCAGAGGCAGAGGAGGGAACAATAATGGTAGACGCCGCCCAGAGGCAGAGGGTCCGCAGAACCAGGGCAATCTAGAAACCTTTTCCGATAAGCCCTTTCAGCATCCCTGAGGTGTTGCCCGACTGTCCACCTTCGGAGGCAGTCGGGGGAAGATTGTCACTATACCCAGAAGCCTGGCTATCCCTAACTCAAGACAAGTGGGTACAGTCCATCATTTCCGAAGGCTATTCCATTCCCTTCGTTCATTCCAAACCGATCAAAAATCCCTTCCAGATGTTCCACCCGCTCAAAGGGATCTTGCAGCTTTGGAAATTTCAAAGCTGCTTGCAAAAAGAGCAATTCAGCCAGTTCCAGCAGACCAGTAAGGATCCGGAATCTACTCCAGGTTCTTTTTAGTTCCAAAGAAAACAGGGGACTGGAGACCAATTTTGGATCTCAGTATCTTGAACAAGTCGGTCAAGAAAACAAGATTTCGGATGGTCACGCTACAGTCCATCCTTCCCTATTGGGAAAGGAAAACTGGATGTGCTCTATAGACCTTCAGGATGCGTACTATCACATAAAATGAACAGGCGCTCCAGAAGGTTCCTCCGCTTCAGGCTGGGAACCAGTCATTTTAATTCAGGGCCCTGCCCTTTGGTCTCACCACTGCCCCGGTGTTTACCAAATGCATGGCAGTGGTAGCTTCTCACCTGAGACGTCAAGGATTCCAGGTGTTTCCATATTTGGACGACTGGCTCCTCACAGCTCCCACCAAGCATCTTCTTCTAATGGCCAGGGACTACACCTTTCGCATTTGTCAAATCTTAGGCATTTCAATAAATTGCGAAAAGTCTGTTTTGTCGCCTTGTCGTACTATTACCTTCATAGGCGCAAATCTAGACACAGTCAACATGTCTGCAAGACTAACAGATCAGAGAATAACAGACATACACAAACTGGTCTCGCTCCTCTTCAGCAGCAACAGAGTCCAAGCCAGGTTAGTTCTGAAAGTATTGGGGATTATGGCGGCTGCCATACCTCTGCTTCCATTAGCCAGATTCCACATGAGAATCCTTCAATGGATGCTATTCACACAATGGTCATACCAGCAACTTCCGATGTCCCACACCATTATGATTACGCAAACATGCAGGAATCATCTTCTGTGGTGGATGTCTTCCCCTCAGCTCTTCTTGGGAAGACCCTTTGTTCCTTCCCCTCCGGTTGCTACTCTGACAACGGACGCCTCCCTGATCGGGTGGGGGGGGCATTATCAGGGCAGAACTGTCCAGGGCACATGGCAACCAGGCGAATGCCACTTGCACATAAATGTTCTAGAGATGAGAGCAGTGCTTTTAGCGTTGCAAGCCCTTCAAGACTCTCTTCCCTTGGGAACGATAGCAATCCAGATGGACAATATGTCTGTAGTGTGGTATATCAACAAACAAGGCGGAACCAGGTCCTATCCCCTATGTCGAGAAGCACTCAGACTGTGGCAATGGGCGATTTCTTCTCAGCGGTTTCTGATAGCAACACACATCCCCGGGAAATCCAATCAAATCGCGGACAAGTTGAGCAGAGCTATCCTCATGCCTCACAAGTGGTCTCTGAAAGACTCTGTTGTGAGAGAAATTTTTCTCAAGTGGGGTCAGCCTTGCTGCGACCTTTTTGCTACTCCCCAAAACAGCAAGTGCAGAGATTATTTCACCCTATTCCCGTTACCAGGCCAGCCCAGCAGAGACGCTCTAGTCCAAGTTTGGCCCGGGACTTCTGTATGCATTTCCTCCTTCCCACTAATCTCTCAAGTGATACAGAAAGCTATCGCTCAGAAGGCCTCCTTGATCCTCATTGCTCCTTACTGGCCTCGACAGGTTTGGTTCCCCTTTCTACATCAATTTCTGTTGGAGCAACCTTGGCATCTGGACCTAGTTCCAGATCTTTTGATCCATCAGTCGGGTCAGTTTCATCGCTCCCTCCCCTCTCTGAACCTCACTGCTTGGTTCCTCCAATTCCAACCTTAGCCAGGCTTCCTCAACTATCTCACTCTGTTCGAGATATTTTGATAGCTTCCCATAAATCTTCCACTCAAAAGATTTATCTGAGTAAGTGGAAACGTTTCGCCTATTGGGCTCAAGGAAGGGACATAGATCCTTTCACGGCTTCCATCCAAATAGTCCTTGATTTTCTAGCTGAACTCTTCCATGCAGGTTCATCTCCTTCTACTCTTAAAGTTCAATTGGCAGCTATTTCTAACTTTCATGTGGGCATTTCAGAATCTGCCATAATGTCCCACAAGCTTTGCAAAGCCTTTTTGAAGGGAGTTTTTCTTCTCAGACCTCCTATAAGAAATCCTCCTCCTCCTCCTTGGGACCTAAATTTAGTTCTCAGTTCCTTAATTCTCCCCCCTTTCGAACCTGCAGCTTCCTGTTCTTTAAAACTGCTATAATGGAAGACTCTCTTTCTGGTAGCTATTACTTCAGCTAGAAGAGTTTCAGAACTTCATGCACTCAGCTGTCGACCTCCTTATCTGTTGTTCCATAAGGACAGGGTATCCTTACGAACCAACCCGTCCTTTTTACCTAAAATAGCCTCGGCGTCTAACCTAAATCAAAGCATTGACCTCCCTGTGTTTTTTCCAGAATATTCTAATAGGTCTGAACAAAAATTGCATTGGCTAGATGTTCATCGTCAGTTAAGGTACTATTTGGATAGAACCAAACAATTCAGAAAATCTGACCAGCTGTTTGTCTCTTATGCAGAAGGCAGAAAGGGACTTTCTGTTTCCAAGGTATCACTATCTAGATGGCTAACATCTCTAATTTCCATTGTCTATGAAATAAGACACCAAAAGCTGCCTAACAAACCTAAAGCCCATTCCACCAGAGCTTTGGCTACTTCTATAGCCTTCCAAGACAGACTGCCTATTGACACCATTTGTGCAGCGGCTACTTGGGCTACTCCTCACACTTTCATTTCACATTATAAGTTGGATTTAGCTTCTAGGCATAGAGCTAACTTTGGTTCCACTGTTCTCAAGAGTCTGTTCCGTTAGGCCACCCGGGACAAGGTGCTACGGTCCCATCCAGCAAGAATGAAGGCGAGATAGACAACTTAACATATAGAAGTTATGTTCTTACCATAACGTTCCATGTTAGTTGTCTTCTTCTCGCCTTCTTTCTTGCGTCCCACCCTCCTTCCCCCTGGCCTGGACAGACCTAGAGGAGTTTGATTGTGACCTCTCTTTCTACCACCTCTTTGCGATAGGTATATGCTCTGCTGTGCATATTTTCCTAGATCAGGCTTAGGTCACCTTTTCTCATTCCCTTTGTTTATAGAGGTGGACTCTTTTCCAGTTTTTCCTGGTTGTATTATTAGCTGGGCCTAGCTCACAAACGAGATCTGAGGTAATTCACGCCTAGCATTGTGGGATATAAGGGGGGCCTCGAGCCGGTGGAACCAACTCTCGAGCTTTAGAGTGGCCGAGTCGGAGCCGAGGTCGGCTCCGAACCCATCCAGCAAGAAAGAAGGCGAGAAGAAGACAACTAACATGGAATGTTATGGTAAGAACATAACTTCTATTTATTAGATGCACCATTACAGCATGATACTTTGTTTGGTACTAAAGCAGAAGAGGTGTTGAAAAAAATGGAGGATAAAGCAAAATCCATGCAGACAGTCAAGAATTTCTTACAGGTAAAGCCGCCCAGGTTTAGCAGGAACTGGCCTTCTAAAAATTGGTCCTTTCCAGTCTTAGACAGACCACAAAGAGGCAGATACAGGCGTCCCAGAGGCAGATCTCAGCCCCAAGGCTCATACAGGCCTAAACAATGGGGTGCTCCTTCCTCCAAATGTGGAGAAGACAAATCACAGCCTTACAGGAAACAGTCCCAATGACTTTCCTCTACCAGTTCCAAGCAGTTTCCTTTTGACAGCCCCCTTGGGGGGGGAAACTAGCACTTTTTTCATCAAATTGGCAAATGATTACCCAAGACAAATGGGTTCGGAACATAGTGTCCCAAGGCTACAGGTTCCATTTTCACACCTTTCCAAGGTCAAAGGGCATGCCAGACCTGCCACACAATCAATGGGCAGAGGCACAAAAACAAATGACAATGAGGACCATTCAGCAAGTACCACAACAAGAGCAGGGGCAAGGATTGATTGTACTCCAGACTTTTTCTAGTACCCAGGAAGGACAAAACCTGGAGACCAATTCTGGACCTATCTATACTAAATACTTTTCTGGAAGTTCCAAAATTCAAGATGTTGACTCTTCAGCAGCTACTGCCCATGCTGGGAAAGAGGGCTTGGCTAGTAACTTTGGACCTAAAAGAGGCATACCTGCATGTCCCAATCAGACCATCTTGCAGAAGATACCTCAGATTCATAGCTGGCTCAATGTATTACCAATTCTCTCACTGCCCTTTGGCTTATCTACTGTGCCCAGGGTCTTTAGAAAATGCCTGGCACCAGTAATTGCATTTTGCAGACAAAAAGGAATTCAAATTTATCCTTACTTGGACGATTGCCTAATTCAAGCAGAGAACAAAGACACTCTTCTAAAGCTTCTGGCATTTGTAAAAAGATTACTAATTGGCCCAGGGTACACAGTAAACGAAAATAAATCAAAACTAGTGCCCAATCAAGAGATAATATTCCTGGGCGCAAGCTTAAATACAACTGCCCAGATGGCTTATCTCATGCCAGACAAACAAAAACAACTGACTACTTACTTCAAGAAATTGGCAACAAAAGCCCACTTATCTGCAAGGAAAATCCTGCAGGCCTTGGGTTTCATGGCATCCTGCACTCTACTAATTCCATATGCCAGACTGCATATGAGGAAACTACAATGGTATCTGAAAAGTGTTTGGACTCAGCATTGCCACAGCTTGGAGACAGTAATTGCACTCATTCCCTGCTTACAACAGGAGTTTCGATGGTGGGCAGAAGTCTGTCACCACAACAAGGGTCTGCCATTCAGTTTACCCACAGCCAGACAAACATTGACAAATGGATGCATCAGATTATGCCTGGGGGGCCCATATGGCAGGAAAATGTATTCAGGGCACATGGCCTGCAAACCAGATGCATCTTCACAGCAATCAAAAAGAGATGCTAGCTGTTCAAAATGCCCTGACAGCTTTCAAGGACCTGCTTCATCCAGATCAATTACTGATAAAGACAGACAACACTACGGTCATGTAGTACATAAACCAGCAGGGAGGTACTCATTCCTACCCCCTCTGCAGACAAGCAGTGACATTATGGGACACAGCATTGGCCTTTCAAGTTCACCTGCAAGCACAATTTTTCCAGGAAAAACAATTACTCTGGCAGACGAACTAAGCAGAAACCTCATGGATCTCCACAAATGGAAACTGGATCCACAAGTCTTCAGGATGATAATAAGGAAATGGGGGATGCCCAGACATAGATCTATTTGCCTTCCCTCATAACTGTCAAGTGCAGAGATTTTGTACAAGGATTTAGCACAAGCAAGAATGGAAAGTGGACGCCCTATCATTCAGTTGGAAAAATCTAACAGTATATGCTTTTCCCCCACTACCTCTCCTTCCCAGAGTACTCCTAAAGGTCAGACAAGAGAAGCCAAAAATGATTCTGATTGCACCAGACTGACCACGCCAGCACTGGTACCAAATCCTGAAGAGCTTTTCTCAAGGTCCAGCATGGATATTGCCTCAAACTTCTCACTTGCTGACCCAACAAAACAATCAGATCCTGCACAACCAACTCAGGACCTTAAATCTGGCAGCATGGTGGATAATGTAGCCATTCTGAACACTCTTCTTTCAAAAGCTGTTATGGATGTTATCTTGGAGGCCAGGAGGCCCAATACCAGAAAGTCTTGTGCAGAAAAATGGAAGAGATTCTGTGCTTGGAACCAGGAACAAGGCATTGACACGACTGTACCAAACATTCCTCAGATTTTACAATACCTGACTGAGATGCTGAACAAAGGCCTTTCTTTCTCATCAATTCAGATTCATGCCTCTGCCATTTTTGCACATTACAATACAGAACCACCTATCTTTTCTCACCCTTTAATAAGGCAGTACCTCAGAGGGGCCAAAAACATTAGGCCTCCAAGGAGAGCACCAATTCCGGCCTGGGACCTCAATTTTGTTTTGGAAAAACTCACACTGCCTCCTTTCAAGCCAGCATCAACAGCGGATATTAAATACTTATCCTGGAAAACAGCTCTGCTCCTAGCCATTACCTCTGCAAGGCGAGTCTTGGAGTTATAAGCACTCATGGCTGTGGAGCCTTTCATCATTTTTCATCCAGACAGGGTTTCTCTGAGGACAAACCTTACATTTATGCCTAAGGTGGTGTCCAGTGTGGCCCTCAATCAAACCATTCACTTGCCTACCTTTTACCCAAATCCACAGAACATTGGTGAGAAAATTCTGCATTCTTTGGATATGCATAGGCAGTTACGTTTTTACTTGGACAGAACTAAAACTTTCAGAAAAACTGAGCAACTTCTAGTGTCATATGCTGCAGGATCACAAGGAAAGGCTATCTCAAAACAGACTATTTCTAAATGGATAGGCCATTGCATCCATTTCTGCTCTTCTCAACATGGCAAATCAGTGCCTAAGGGCATTAGGCCTCATTCCACCAGAGCAGCAGCCACTTCAGTAGCCTTCCTCAGGGGAGTACCAGCCAAAGAAATCTTATAGGCTGCAACTTGGAGTTCAGTGCACACCTTTACAAAGCATTACGACTTGCCTCTCTACTCTAAGTCCAGGGCAGGCTTTGCCACTGCAGTTCTGCAGGGCCTCATAGCCTCTCCTAGTCCTATTTAGCCCAGCCACCCTTCCTCAGCTTTGGGATTCAACCCAAGAGTAATGACTGCAACAGTGAAACACAATGAACATAGTACAGTTGTGTACCTACCATAAATGTAGATGTTCGAGTGTATTCACTGTTGCAGTCCAGGTTACCCACCCACCTTCCCCCTTCACTTTGCTGGGACTTATCTGCACTTCTCTATCCTATACAACTTTTTTGGTGTATTTGCTTGTAGATGAAGGAAATGTTATTTTTGTGTATGCATTTCTTATTGATATATTTTTCAGCCTAACTATTTGGGGCACCTGACATCTAGGGCAAGAAAAACTTAAGAAAATTGTGTCGGTTGCATCTTTTATACCCCTGGCGCACTGACGTCAGGGAAGAGGCGACAGCAACCGATGCCGGACCTAGACTTTGGAATTCTGGCCGACTGCGGGTAGCCTGCCAGCAGGATAACCCAAGAGTAATGACTGCAACAGTGAATACACTTGAACATCTACATTTATGGTAGGTACACAACTGTACTTTTCTCGTTCCCTTAGCTCATCTCCACATGAGAATACTTCATTGGTTACTTTTGACACAATGGTCAATTCTAGAGCTTCCTGTGACACACAAGATCAGAATAACTAATTCATGCAAAAAGGACCTCCAATGGTGGATTTACTCTCCTCGGGTATCTCAAAGCCATCCCTTTATTTCCCCCTCAACCCCAAGCCACAGTGACCATGGACACTTCCCAGATTGGGGGGGGGGGTGGACATTATCTTGGGAAGACAGTCCAAGGCATCTGGCAGCACCATGAGGCTCACTTGCACATAAACGTCCTGGAGATGAGGCAGTGCTTTCGGCGTTGCAAGCATTTCAAGACTTTCTCCCTCTGGGAATGATAGCAGTCAGATCAAACAAGATGTCTGTGGTCTGGTACATAAATGGGGGACCAGATCTTACCCCCTTTGCTGAGAAGCCCTGAGGGTATAGCAGTGGGCAAAAACCTCCAACCACTTTCTAATAGCAATGCACATTCTGGGGAAATTCAATGTAATTGTAGACAAATTGAGCAGATATGGCCCCACGAGTGGTCCCACAGTCAGAAAGTTGCATAAGAGATCTTCTGAAAATGAAGCCAGCCTTGCTGTGATCTTTTTGCATCACCCACTAATGCAAAATGCAGCAACTATTTTGCCCTGATCCCTCCTGCAGGGGAGTCACCAAGGGATGCACTTGTACATAATTGGCACCTGGGACTTCTTTATGCCTTTCCACCAGTTTCTCTAATTCCCAAATTGTTACAGAAAGCAAGTTTGTTGGAGACAACAGTAATCCTAGTTGCTCCCTATTGGTCTCAACAAACTTGGTTCCCCTTCCTTCAGCCTCATGTATGGGGTGAACCATGGATTCTCGACTCTGCTCCTGATGACCTTCTGATTCACTCGTAAGGGATAGTTCATCCCAGTCTGGACACTCTCACAATAACAGCTTGGCTGCTCCAGTTCCCATTATTTCCATGTTTCTTCTCCTTTCATCTCCAGTAAAACATGTTTTGTTGTCTTTACATAAACCATCCACATGTAAATTGTACAGAGGTAAATGGAAAAATTTTTGTCATGATCCAACAGTAATCAGATAGATCCCTTTTCAGTGCCCATACAGTTTATTCTAGAATTTTTGGCAACACTTTTCAATGAAGGTGCTGTTGCAGCCACTATTAGAGTTCAGTTGGCAGCAATTTCAAGTTTTCATATAGGAGAAAATGGTTCTGGCATCATGTTAAACTTTGTAAGGCATTCTTGAAAGGAACTACAATGATAAGACCTCCATACAAAAACTCGTCTCCACCTTGGGATCTGAATTTTGTATTGTCAAATATCTGTCCTCCCTTCAAACTATGTGCTACCTTTGACTTGAAGTATCTCTCCTGGAAAACACTCTTCTTAGTGGCTATTACTTCAGCAAGGAGAGTTTTGCAATTACAAGCTTAGTCTGCCAAGCCACCATATCTGGTATTTCATAAGGACATTGTTTCTTTACGCACCAACCCATCATTCCTACCCAAAGTTGTGTCGGAGAGTGACCTCAATCAATCAAGCTACCAGTTTTCTTCCCAAACTTCCAAAATAAAGGGGAATATTCATTGCATCTTTTGACATTCATAGACTGTTACGTTTGTACTTGCACAGAACTTCAGGAATTAGACAATCAGATCATCTATTTATTTCTTATTCTGATGTTAGAAAAGGCCTACCAGTGTCCAAAGTAACCTTATCCAAATGGCTTTCATAATGTATATCCTTTATTTACAGTTCTAAAAACAAAACTCTTGCTAACCCTGTTAAAGCTCATTCCACCAGGTCCGTAGTTACTTCTGCAGCTTTTCAGGCTGTGTTACCTTTGGATAACTTCTGTGCTGCAGCGATGTGGACAAAACCCCATACCTTTATTACTTATTACAAAGTGGATTTGGCCTCTCGAAGTAGAGCGTCTTTTAGTTCTATGGTTCTGTGGAATATTCTCCCATGAGCCACCCAAAAATCACGTAGCTTGGGATGCAGTCCCATCATTGAGAATAAAGGTGCGAGATTGACAGCATCACATAAAGAAGTTATGTACTTACCGTAACGCTCCATGTGTGTAGTCCATCTCGACCTTTATTCTCACAGTCCACCCTCCATACCCCCATGCCTATACTCCTGGGAGACCGAGTAGTGCTAATGGGGTATTACAGGACTCTGTTGCCTCAGAAATAACATTTTTGTCTGTTAATATATCAAAGCAATCACCTTTATATGAGTTATCAAGGGCAAACAATATATGAAGAGATTAGTGAGTTGTATTATGGGTAAGGAAGAATTCCCACTGGTTTTGCTGAAGGCCTCGAGCTTTTGTAAAAGGCCGAGATGGATCGGATCTGGCCCATCAGCGAGAATAAACGTCGGGATGGACAACAGATGTGGAACATTATGATAAGTACATAACTTCTTTTTATGGTAAGTGCATAGCTTTTATTTATCACCTCACAGTTCAAACAAATAATCTGATGTCAATTTTCTTTCTATCCTCAACTAATGGATTTGGATCTGATCCCTCAGATCTGATTCTGCCTTTACTAAAGCTTGTGGCAACCAAGAACTCTTGAGCTTCTCTATTACCTACAATGCTGTGGCTGTTGCTAAAGCTCATGACAACTAAGAATTCTCAAGCTTTTCCATTACTCACAATGCACCAACCCCAATTACCTCAGATCTCATTTGCCGCCTTTCAGTGAAAGACGTGGTTTCCAAAAATCTCAAGCAAGTTTTGAGATGTTTGTAAAAAAACTTATTCTATTACCTTTCTATATTTAGTTTAAGTATCCCCCTTACCTATCGTACTATTAATTTGCATGTGTTCTAGTATTTCCAATGTTTTCTGCTCTTCTTGTACTTTGCGAACCTCTTGATACTAGTGCTAGTTTCCTTTCTCTGTAGTACTGCATTTTATGTAGTTTTTCTTCTAATATCATCATTGATAGTTGTCCTTTATTCTCCTTTAGTTCATTGTCTCTGTTAAAAACAGTAAAAAAAAAAAAGTAGTAGAAATAGCTGTTAATTTTTTTTTTCTCCTTGTTATATAACTTTACTGTTTTCAATAAGGTGGATAAGGCTCCGTCAGGGTTTAAAAAATGTAAGTGTGGACATAAGGTCCCCTTCTCAGATGCTCACACTTTGTATCTGCTGCTTAGGACCGCTTCACTTGCAAGAAGATTGCTATTGCTGTATTTACCATGGGTTCAACCTCAGGGTTTTGGTGGAGTGCAAAAACAAATTGATTTTAAAGGGCCTTTTGCCCTCATCTTTTCGAGACGCTGTATCCGGAGATAAATCTCCACAAAACTACATCTAAGTCCTTGTCTCCAAAGCCTTCATCATCTTCTGCTTTGGAATCTTCAAAGCAAAGGACTCATAAAGATCCAGGTTCACCCTTGGATCTGAAAAGCTGAAAATGTCTGATCTGACTTCTTTGGCTCCCAAGAAGCCAAAATTAACTGATCCATCATTTCTGGATCCAACACAATCCAAGTCTGATCCGACTGTTGCTGGTCCATCAACACAAATTATTTTACCAAGGACTCAGTATTTTCACCTTCAATTGATCCATTACCCTCCAAGGTACCTTCCCCATTTCTGGACAGACCCAAGTCCCCTTCGGTGTTTTTCACTCATTCTTCCAGAAATCTCACAGAGGGAGATGTGTAACTGACTGTATTTCATTTGTTTATAACAAATTGGATATTATTCTAACAAAACTGTTACAAGCCCATTCAACTAGATCCATGGCTGCTTCTCAGAGTTTCACTCCAGAATGTCTATGTATGATGTATGCTCAGCAGTAACCTGGGTTTCTCCCCATACCTTTGTTACTCATTACAAACTGGATCTGGTCTCCAGAGATAGAGCAGCATTTGGCTCACTGGTGCTCAGGAATATCCTTCCTTGAGTCCACCCTGGATTTTAGGTAGCTGGGGACTCTGTCCCATCAGTTGAGGAACGAATGAAAATTGAAATCAGAAAAAGAAGTTATGTACTCACCATAACCTTCCATGTGTTCATTCTTCTTCAACTCCCCTTCCACCAACCCCCCCCTGTCCTTGAAAACTTTTGTAAGAATGAGTAGTTACAGGGCATTTCTGTCCTTTATATTAATCTACAGATACAGCCTTCTCCATTTCCGAATATGAATATACCTTTTTACTGAAGTCAGCAAACAAGATATGAGGTATTTGTGGTTGGTGCATTGTGGGTAAGGGAGAATCTTGAGAGTTCTTGGTTGCCACAAGCTTTAGCAATGGCAGAGTCAGATCAAAGGGATCGGATCCAAACCCATCAGTTGAGGAAAAATAAAAATGGACAACACAGATGGAACATTATGCTGAGTACATAACTTCTTTTTAATATTTCTACAACCATAATTGTCACTAGAAAATTGTAAATAGCAAAGTGTTCAGCACAAATTAATCTTGACAGTGGTTGTATTTGTTTGATTATACGTCTTAAACTAGATTGTATAAGCCACAATAAGCATAGTAAATATTCATTTTTGTGATGTATAAACAGTTTAAAGTGTCTCAGTAAACTTTAAAGCAACACGCATACCACCAGCAGCATTGCCTTCATACAGCTGTGAGCTTTCTTAAGAGGTTAAGCAGGTACTGCCTGTGCGACTTGTTTGTAGAGATATATGGGGAAATATGAACATTATTACAGTACAAGTAATGAACATCTCTTTGGCTGCACTAGAAAGAGGTGAAATATCAATACAATTTGTGTTTGTAATCATGTAAGCTTTAAGAGGAAATCTAATACCTTGTATGTAACATGGTTTTAGAATTAGTTTAAATACGAACAATATCTGATACCTAGAGGCATAATTATTATGTAATTACAGAAACGTGGTGGCATCACTAGGCTGAAATGAGTTAAAACATTATTTAACCCTTTAAGTGGTGTACAGAAATATTTGGTGGTGTTTCCTAATGTGTTACAGTCATTTGCCATTCTCTGACAAGTAGCATTAATGTTTAACTTCTTTGATGGTTACTGCAAGAATTCTATCCCTAACAACTTGTGAAGTTCATTACTGGATGAAATAATTACATTTGTCCGTACTCACTAGAGAAGTTTAAGCTAAACACCTCAAGAGGAGAAGGAAAGAATGTTGTCAATCCACTGTGTGCATCAATTTCCACAGCATTTGTCTTTGGAGGAGACTGAAACAGGATGGAAGACCAATAGTGATGGATAAGGAGGTCTTTACCAGGTAGTGCTGATAGCTGTCTTATTAGAATGCAAAGTCCTCCATTCCCAAAACTCAGTAGAGAGTCTTGGTTAACACTGCATAGTGGACACCCAGGCTGATCCTTTTGTTTTTCCACCTCTTCTTCTTCCCTTTGTACCTGGCAATTAGTTGGTCAAAGGAGTACATTTCATGTGCTGTTTATTAATGTTTCTCTTCCTATCTTTTTTATTGAATTTTGCATATTTCATATGTCTTCGCCTCTGAGGTCGGTGCCTGTAAAAATTAAACTGTCCAAAGGGGCATATAAATGCTTTCACAGGAAAAATACATATTTGTTTAATTCTAGTGAGGCTTTTTCACAGTAGCAGTAAGACATTTGGCAGCTTTAGCCCATATCCTTAGGTCAGAACATGTACTATGTTGTCTAGTTCCTGCCTGTGCTGCACAGTTTAGTGTGAATGCTGATGAAGCTGGCTGCCTACAGTATTTGTGTGTGTCCCAGTCAGCATTTTCAGCCATCCTGAAAACAATATGTTGCGTATGGTTCATCAATATTTCCTTGAGTGTTAACTAGATGGAGCTTCAGTCAGATGAAATAAACTAGTCAAGCAGGGTGGCAAATCCTCCTGCATCTCCTTGGATAAAGATACTAATTTTGTGAAAGCCCAGCCATGCAGAAAAGAGACATGCTCAGACATAGTGAATCACTGCTAGAACACAGATAGGCACTCAGTTCCACTGTAGTTCCTATGTAAAACAGCAACCATGGAGTGGAACATCAGGGAAGTAACACTGTCAAGTGTAAGTATAGAGGAATAGGTACACTTTTGTCAAAATGATCTAAAATAAGTTGTTTAAATTTCTTTTGAGAAATGGACCAAATGTACCTGTTTGGGAAACTTTTTTCAGGGCAGTTTGTCTGAGAACTAGAATCAAGGATCCACAAACTGGATTTATCGCTGTGAGCAGAGTATTTGAGAAGCCTGAGAAGGTCCATCGTGCTATATTTCTGCATAATACGGGAGAAACAGCCCTGAATGTTGCTTGATACTTAATGTTCATTGTACTTGAGTTTTGAAAGGGAAAGAGAGCATACTGCTGAAATAAGACAGACATTTCAGATTTGTTATGAGCTAAGAAAGAAACTTATGTATACAGTTTCCTCTTCTTGAGAGCAGAAGGTTTATTTTTATTTTATCTTGCTTTATTTTATTTAAGTGATTTATATTTGTTTACCAGAATAATGCACTGGTCAATAGTGGCAAAATTCAGGCTCAGCCCAGGTGAAATACAAAACATTTTAAACAAGAAAATGTAGAGATGCAAGCAATAACAGAGTAGTCCAGACTAATTACACAGGAAAAAATGTGTATGTACATTCTAGTGAGGAAGCATGAACCAACATACAATCAAGTAGTGTGTAATGTACAGTATAAACATACAATCAAGTAGTGTGTCATGTACAGTATAAACATACAATCAAGTAGTGTGTCATGTACAGTGTAAACATACAATCAAGTAGTGTGTCATGTACAGTGTAAACATACAATCAAGTAGTGTGTCATGTACAGTGTAAACATACAATCAAGTAGTGTGTCATGTACAGTGTAAACATACAATCAAGTAGTGTGTCATGTACAGTATAAACATACAATCAAGTAGTGTGTCATGTACAGTGTAAACATACAATCAAGTAGTGTGTCATGTACAGTATAAACATACAATCAAGTAGTGTGTCATGTACAGTGTAAACATACAATCAAGTAGTGTGTCATGTACAGTATAAACATACAATCAAGTAGTGTGTCATGTACAGTGTAAACATACAATCAAGTAGTGTGTCATGTACAGTATAAACATACAATCAAGTAGTGTGTCATGTACAATATGTACTTTACTTTCTAAAGTGGGTCAACCTTTAGTGAATCTTGAGAGAAGAGAATCAGAAAGGAGATAGGTTAGGTGACGTCCTGTGATGAAGCAGGAGCATTCGACTTGGATGAAGTGCTTTTTGAGTTTCATTTTGAATTTGGAAAAAATGTTGATTTCTTTAATGTTGATGGGAAAGGCTTAACAAAAAGAGTAGGTGTCCGAGAGGAGAAAGCATGTGCAGTACTGTGGCATTTGGTTCTAGGGGTAATGAGAGTTGGTGTGGCTTGTAAATCATGTCTCAGGTTGCATGAGGAGTTTTTTTCTTGAAGTCTAACTGCAAGACGAGTATATGTGTGGAGGTGGAGTAGTTTGTTGAGCTGGAATTCTAAAAGTAGGTTAGAGCTTTGTTTTATGGATAACCATTTTGCTTTTTTCTAGAGTGATACAGTGGTGCTGACAGAGAGGTGAGTTTGTAATTAATTGGCAGATGCTGTTAGAAATAGTCTGGAGTATGGTGATGTTTTTCTTGGAGGCAGAAGCCATTTTCAAGTTGGGGAACTCCTTGCCAGTGGTTGCTTTGGCTGTTTGTGATAGAAAAAGGAAGAACTTTTTGGACCAGAAGAAAAGGGAGTTTATTTTGGCTCTCACTTTGTGTGGAAATGGAAGTTTAGTGACCAGTCAAGCCATAGTTCTAGGTATTTGAAGGTGGAGCTTGTCTGTCTGGAATGGTTATGTGGATCAAAGATAAAGAGGTACTAGGTTCCACTGAGTATACAGGTGTTTGTGACTGAATTAGCAAAGTGAGCCAAAGACTGAATTTGGTGAATTATGTGATTCACTAGTTCATCCGTGGTGGTGCAGCGGTAGCGTTGTTGCCTCACAGCAAGAGGTTCTCCCGTACGATTCTCGGCTTGGGTTGGGAGTGCCTTCTGTGTGGAGTCTGCATGTCCTCCCCGCGGTCGAGTGGGCGTTTGAAAGACATGTGTTGAATGGACGTGCCTTCGTTGAAGGTTGGGCGTTGGGCTGGCAACTCGACACCATAAAAACCAACTGCCAATCATTAGCGGAGCGGAGTTACGCTGTGGCGACCCCTAACCAGGAAAAGCCGAAAGGCAAACAACATGTGATTCACTAGTTCAAGACAAAGTTGTGATATCAGACGTGATCAGATGGGAAGAGTATTCTGAGAAAATAAGGCTCAGTGTAAAACGGTGAACAGTGTGTGTGTGGAGCAAGTGAAATTTCTCTTGCCACTGTCAAAGGCAATTAAAGATGAAGTGTGTAACATGGTTTTTGAAATGGAAATCTGTAAAATTAGTGAAGTTATAAGTTCTGCGTTAGCTGTAGGTGTAAACATAAATAGTGCCCTGTGTTTAATCCAGCATGTAGAAGGATAATTAATAGGGCACACAACATATACTGCATGATGTGTGTAAGAATCAAATTAGAAGAGTTTAGAAAATACTGAGAAGAGAGGTTGGAAAGGCAGTTCACAAAGAAATAGTGGGACGACATCTGTATGGCTCCCAGGTATGCAACATATTACAGAAGGTTTAGGATTTTTGCATGTAAGTGTTTGCATAGGTATTTTGTATCCCAAGAAGACTTCAAAGAAATTTTACTGAAGTAGATGGCAAAAGCTGGAGGTGTGATGGAAAAGACAACGGTAACTGGGAACCTTTTTTTTTGGGGGGGGGTGCAGTTAGCTGGCAGATTTAAAAAAAAACTCCATACAGAGTACTTTGTCAGGAGTATTGGGGGCACATATGATTGTAAATAAGGAAATTATTATTTGGAATGTAGATATAAGATGTGACTTGCCTAGACATAGTAAAGCTTTTACTGACATTAATGCTGTTGGCTAACAAAAAAGGGGTCTATATTAGGTCACCAAAATTGAATTCCGGTGAACACCTAAACAGTGAAAATCCCTTCAGCAATTTGCTGAATTTACTAAAGGCAAAGACACAGCTAGCCAACAGGAGAACTTTGCCCTTTTTCTCCATTGTAGTGTGATCTCGGAGTTGGTATATATGGTTAGGGGGGGTGTGGGAGGCAAAGCTCCCCATATTGAGTAGGTTCGATTCACGAAGATGTTGGTCCGTTGTTCTTCAGTCAAGTATTTCCTGGCCCTTAGTAAATTCAGTGAATCGCTAACGCGATTTTTGATTGTCACTGAATAGATGTTTGCTGGAATTCACTTTCGGCGACTTAATATAGACACCAGAAAAGCAATTACTAGACAATGGAAATCAGAGTCAGCAATAACTAAAGTATTAAACATTGTAAAGGATATAAAAAAACAAAGGTGAGATCTGTAGAAAAGGGAAGGAGCAAATTACATAGAAATAAATGGAATTTTTGAGAACAGTACATGCAGAACAATGCTCGGGAGTAAGAATAAAATTTAAAGGAAGGAATGAAGTGATTAGTTTATTTTGTTGGAGTGAATGAAAATTGTTAAAAAGAAAACATGTATATTGCATGGAAATGTTAATGGTTTGTTTTCTTTTCTACTACTGTGTGTGTACCAGTGATACTTGTCAAAAATGTTAGGTTTTAATAAAAGATTTTTACAAATCCTGTATATAGAAGATGCAAATCTTTGGTAGGCATGTAAAATGAAATAAATATTTTTCAGCCAAAAAAATGCAAGTTTTGCAACAGTCGGGAAAATGAAATGCTTGGGAACAACGGTGTTGATAATGTGTATAGAGTAAGCAGTGAGAGAGACAATTATAGAAAGGCAGCAGCTGGAAAATCAGATATAAATCTGTGAAGCAAAGTTTGAAATTATTAATGACAACGGTGGTGTTTAGACTAGGAGCTGCAGAGTGCATTTCCTCAAACATTCAAAGCACTTAGTGTGAAAGAGCACATTGTTGTGATTATTGTATGATTTGCTTAATTAGGTCAAAGTGCTTATGTGAATTTAAGAATAAGGAATACACAATTTAGTTCCATGTATTTAAAAGGAGCACCTTTTGTTTTACTTGTCAGGCATGGCATGATAAAAAGAATTTGTCCTGTGACTGCACAGTATAATAAAGATTAATGTAATGTAAAAGCTATAATACTAACATTGAGGACTACAGTAAACAAAAATAAAACTGTAAAATAACTCATTAAAACTAGAAGTATTATGAAAGTAGAAAGATGTGGATGATTTAAGTAGGATTCTTTTATTGTGCAATTAAAAAAAAAAAGTTGACATCAGGTCTAGCGCAGCTTTGAACTAATACTTTTCCTTTATTTACATACTACTTGCATGCTTTTTTGACAAGTCCAATATACATTCATTAGAAATTGGCTATAGTTTTGCTTTTCTAGATGAGGGTCATATTGAACACTAAATTTCAGTTAGAGTCTCTTCAGGTCATTGATTTTGTCAGACAAGTATTTTATACATTTATATTTGAACGGTATCTCTGTTTGACATAGATTTTTATAGAAATCTCTTAAAGCTGAACTTGGTGAGTACTTCATCTCTCAGGCATCCTTGCATAACAAATGAAACTATCAAATGAAATAATTTGGAATCAAACTTCTTGAATACAAGTTTGCTGCTAGATAAGATTCACCATTTTTTTTACCAAAATTAAAAAGCTTCATTCCAAGTTATTTACTGAAATTGCATACAACTGGGTTGATAGGAATATAGGCTGATCAAGGCATCAGTTTTGCTTAGTCACTGCTATAAAAATGAATGTCTTTCATAGGGTGTTCATTCTTCTGTATTAACTCTTCTTGATGACCCATAACCAAAAAAAAATCTCTGTAAGCATTTCCAGTATGATGGCGCAGGAATGAGGAGGAGTTTCACATGGCTCCTTGCCAGACCAATAATTTTTAGAAATAAAATAAACCAGTAACTCTAAAGTGTCTTCAGTCAACAGGATATATTGGCAGGCAGGCTACAAAAAAATTAGAAAGGGAGGTAGAAAAGTCAGGCAGGGAGAGAGACAGTGGAGATACAGGTTCAGCAGTTGTAGGAACCATACAAAGGCTCGCCAAGGCATAGGAGGACCCTTGAACTGAAAATAAACCAGATCTATGCTAAGATATTTAAAATAAGTAGATTGATCACTAACTATATAACACCAAACAGCAAAGCAATGCAGCAGGTTGAAGATGTGGTGTCAGGCTAGTCAGATGCCATAATTAGCTTTCAGATGTCTGACATGCAAAAAAAAGTTGATAGAGCAGAAATATTGCTCCCATAGGTATATGTTAGGAAACTGAAGGAGAGAAGTTGGATGGCATGATGGTGCAGTAGTTGCATTGTTGCCTCACAGCAAGAGGTTTTCCAGTTCGATTCTTGGCTGGTGTGCCTTCTGTATGGAGTCTGCTTGTCCTCCCTGTATTCATGTGGGTTTCCTTTCACATTACAAAGACATGGATCTGGAGCGTTTCTCCTCGGGCCTTCACTGAAAATTCTCATTCCAAGTCGGACTTTTCAGGTAAACAAATGATGTTATGTAGTCCTATCTTGCCGTAATTCTTGCTGAATGGGTTCGGAGCCGATATTCGGCTCCGACTCGGCCAATACTAAAGCTCGAGAGCTTTTTCTGGCTCGAGGCTAACTCCTATCCCATGGTGCCTCATGGCAATTCCCCAGATCTCGTTTGCCGCGAAAGCTTCAAGGTTGTCTCCTTACTGGCTCATTGGCTAAGTAGAAGATTTATTTGCTAAATCTTTTTTTTTCACCACCTTTTTCTTCATCTTTTGCTCCTTGTAGTTGGTAGCTTTATTGTGTGATAGTACTGAGTATTTGACCCCCTATTTCCCCCATGGGATTGTGTGGCCCATTTCAGTTAGAAGGCCGTAGTTGCCCGTTTAAGTTAGAGGGCCTTTCCTCCCTGCGTGTTTCTTCAAAATAAAAAAAAAACAAATAAAATATAGAATCTTTCCTTTTTCTATCTTTACTGTTGTTGGTATTTTTACCTCAGTAGATAGTATTATTAGTATAGTTAGAGTTGGTGTCTATCTTTTCTAGGTAGCTTTATTAGTTGTTCTTGTTAGCATGTCTAAGGATAAGGGCAGAGAACACAAGGACCATCGCCCTTCGGGGTTTAATAAATGTGATAAATGTTCACAGAAAATGTCTGACAGACAGTCACAGTACATGTGTGTACTGCTTAGGTGAAGCCCACTTAGAAGAGCCCTGTACCTTTTGCCATGCCTTCAGTACCAGGGTTTTGAACGAGAGAAAATGCAAACTGATGGATAGGGGTCTCATGACCAGTTCCTTCCAGGAACAGCTGGAACTTCGTCAGACAGCTCCTAAGACTACTAAACGAAAATCTTCGGCTCCAGCTTCAGAACCATCGAAAAAGTCCAAAGCAACTGAGCCAAGGAGTTCTGGCTCCTATTCTACTTCTTTTGTCTCGGTGCCGTCAGTCTCTTCTGTGCCGAGGCAACCTTCAGTACTGAGACAGTTATCTGAGGTTGACCCTGTCTCACCTACCTTGAGATCTCCTATTTTGGAGATGAGGAGATCTCCTTCTGTCTCCATCCAATCCTCCAGGACACTCAGATGAGGACATCGAGCGGGTGGTGAAGAGGTTGCATTCTGACCCGGCTCTGGCTAGAAAATTGGCCCCTCCAGACCCAAAGGCTTTGGGCCCGACCCTTTTGCAATCCACTGTTCCTCCTCCGACTGCTTTGCTCTCAGAGCCAATTACTTCAGGTTCCTCAAATATTGTATCTTTCGGTTCTAAGGATCCTGCTTCCTCGGAACTGATAACTCTATCCTCAGTGGCTCATTCAGGAGCCGAGGGATCTGGGAGTCGACGCTCTCGAGTCAACTCCGAGGGGGATAGTTACCCTGGGTTTTCTTCGGAACCAACCCTCCCTCTCGGCGCTTCAGCTCGACTCAGCTCGGTTCCCACATCTGCTTCAGAGCCATTCCCCCTTGCTCGGAGCTGACCATCTGTCTCCTCGGAGCAGAGGTCTTCTTTGGAGTGGGGGGAAAAGGCCTTCGAAGCAATAGAGAAGGCTTTATCCTTCTGCAAAAGCCATACCCTTGGAACCGATGTCCTGCCAGCAGCAACCTCTTATCCCCTGCCACCCTCACAGTGTAGGGAACCAGAGACTCAAGCAGCCCCCATTGGAGGTGCCCCCTATTCAGAAACCTCCCCAGATTATTCCACTGGAGAGCTCCCTCGAAAGAGACTTTGTAAGAGGAAGCATGTTGACTCACCTGAGTCTGTCACGTTGGACACTGATTTGGAGGAATCAGAAGAGTCCCCTAGATCCCCCTCTGAGGATGTTTCCTTTTCTGACATCCTAGACATCCTTAGACAGAGGGATGATTGGGAGACCTCTAACCCTACTGTGGATGAATCAGTGTATCTTGAGGCCTTTGGTTCCCGACCTTCCACCTCCTGGGTGACACTACCTTATGACCAGCTCTTGGGGGTCATATCGGGGAAAGCCTGGACCTCCCCAGACACAGTGGAGCCTGTCCCGAGGAGGCCAAACAAATTTATGACTGCACCAGAAGATAAGTCCTTTCTTTCCAAAGGGGTCCCTGTTGATGCTATAGTGGTAGCAGTGGCCACCAAGAAGGAGTTGTCCGAGACATCTTTCAACATCCATCCTCCTAACAAGGAGTCCAGGACGATGTATAGGTATGGAAAGCGTACCTTCTCTTCAGCGGCATTTACCTTAAGATCGCTGGACTACCTTACCCGTTTCACTCGTCTTCACAGGGATCTCCTAAAGGAGTTGGGAGATGCCCTTCAGGGTTCAGAAGCTCCTTGATCCATGGATAAAGTTTCTGCACAGCCCTCCACCCTAACATCGATAGCTAACTCCTCCATGAGGCTGATTTCCTATGCAGCGGATGGAACGAGTAGGGCAGCTGCAGCAGGAATCTCTCTGAGGAGACATTCTTGGATGCGTCTTTGTAACTTCACGGAATCCTTTAAGTCTTTCTTCACCAGTGTCCCCTTTGATGGATCATCTCTTTTTGGACATCAGGTGAAAGAGACCGTGACCAGGTGCGAGCAGGAAGAGAAAACCTTATCTGCTGTCGGAGTCTGTTTCTCCCTTCCTTCTAGATCCTATCCCAAGGGTCATACAGGAGGGAAAATGTGGTTCCGTAAGTCCCAAAAAGGTTTCTCTCAGGCACAAGATCAATCCTCCCCTGGGAGCAGAGGGGGAGGATAGAATGGAAGACGCCATCCTCGCGGCAGAGGAGGTCCGCAACACCAGGGAGATAGAAAAACCTTCTGTGATCGTCCCTTCCATCACCCATAAGGGGTTGCCCGACTGTCCATCTCTGGAGGCAGTCGGGGGTCATCTATTGCTGTACCCAAGCACCTGGCAAAACATTTCACAGTACCGTTGGGTACAAACCATAATATCCAGAGGTTACCTGATTCCCTTTGCTTCTAATCCCCCAGTACACAGGTCTCTTCCAGACGTGCCACCCATTCATCTAGACCGTGCTACATCAGAGGTCATCTCGTTGCTACAAAAAAGAGTCATCCAACAAGTCCCCACAGGGCAAATAGGATCCGGAACTTCTGATTCTTTTTAGTTCCAAAAAAAACAGGGGACTGGAGATCAATTCTAGATCTCAGCAAACTCAACAAGTCCATAAAGAAATCAAAGTTCCGAATGATCACTCTACAGTCGATATTTCCCTTTATCGGGAAAGACAATTGGATGTGCTCAGTAGATCTTCAGGACGTGTACTACCACATCAAAATGGACAGGTGCTCCAGAAGACACTTACGCTTTCGGCTGGGAGCCAGTCATTTTCAGTTTCGAACACTGCCCTTTGACCTCACTACAGCCCCCAGAGTGTTCACCAAATGCATGGCAGTGCTAACAGCTCACCTGAGACGTCAAGGATTCCAGGTGTTTCTGTACCTAGACGACTGGCTCCTCACTGCTACCACCAAACATCAACTGATCAGAACCAGAGACGAGAGACTATCCTTGTGCGCCAGTTTAGGCATCACAGTCGTCCTAAAAAATCAGCCTTATCTCCATTGCAACACATTGTATTCTTATGCTGAGAAATAGACTCAACCACCATGTCAACAAGACTAACACCAGAAAGTGTAGATTCATTACGCAACCAAGTCAGATCTTTGCCAAACAGTCACAAAGTTCTGGCCAGGGTAGTCCTTCAAGTCTTGGGGACTATGGCTTCTTCCATTCTATTAGTTCCTCTAGCCTGTCTGTACATGAGAGTACTTCAGTGGCTACTATTTGCCCAATGGTCAATGCAGGATCTTTCCCTGTCTCGTCAGATTCTCATCACAAACACCTGCAAGCAGGATCTGGCATGGTGGTTGATACGGATCAACTTCTCTTAGGTCATCCACTTGTTCCCCCTCAAGAAAATGCAGTTTTGACCACGAACACCTCCCAGATTGAGGGGGGGGCATTATCTTGGAATGACGGTCCAAGGTACTTGGCAGAACCATGAGAGCCACTTGCACATCAGTGTTCTGGAGATGAGAGTGGCGCTATATGCGTTGCAAACACTTCACAGTTCTCTTCCCACCGGGACAATTGCGATTCAGTCAGACAAGATGTCTGTCATGTGGTACATAAACAAGCAAGGGGGAACCAAATCTTATCCGCTTTGCAGAGAGGCTTTAAGAGTTTGGAAATGGGCGTTGGACACTCAACACTTTCTGGTAGCAACGCACATCCCAAGAAAGTCCAGTGTGATAGCAGACAAACTCAGTCGAACAATCCTCATGCCTCAAGAGTGGTCCCTGAATGTAGAAGTTGCGAAAGAGATCTTTCACAGATGGGGCCAGCCTTGCTGCGACCTATTCGCCACACATCTGAACACCAAATACAGCAGCTACTTTGTCCTAATTCCCCATCCGGGAATGTCACCAAGGGATGCTCTACTCCACGACTGGCCCCCGGGACTCATTCATGCCTTCCCACCTTTTCCTCTCATTCCAAAGGTAATACAGAAAGCAAAACAGTTGAGGAGTACCCTGATCCTCGTTGCTCCTTACTGGCCTTGTCAAGTCTGGTTTCCCTTCCTGTGGCCCTACCTAGTGGAGGAACCATGGAGTCTGGAACCATCTCCAGGCCTCCTGATTCATCAGTTGGGGCAGTTCCATCCAACCATCCACACCCTAAAATTGACAGCATGGCTGCTCCATTTCCACGAATAGCCAGGTGTGTTTCCCTCTCACCTTCAGTCAAACACATTCTCATTTCCTCCCACAAGCCCTCCACTAGGAAGTTATACTCCAGCAAATGGAAAAGGTTCTCTATTTGGGGGCTGTAAACCAAGGCTTAGATCCGTATACAGCTCCTATAGAATCTAGTTTGTCCTTCCTTGCATCCATCTTTCATGAAGGAGCTGCAGCCGCTACAGTTAGAGTTCAGTTAGCTGCCATCTCTAATTATCATTTTGGCTTCATGGGAAATGCCATCATGTCCCACTCTTTGTGCAAAACCTTTTTGAAGGGAGTTCTCCTTCTCAGGCCTCCAATCAAACAGCCACCAGAACCCTGGGACCTAAACTTAGTTCTCACATCCTTAATTTCTTTACCCTTTGAGCCCTCTTCTTCATCGGATCTGAAATTATTACCTTGGAAAACACAATTCTTAGGTTCATAGGTTCATACTAGGCTAGCTGCCCTAGGGCATTTATAAGCCTAGCCAGAGTATGTTTGGCTTTCGCCACCCATTTTAAATTAATTTTGCTATGCCCTTTTTCGAGGTTAGTATACTGTGCCTCTGTCTAACAGTGACACAGAAGTGATACCCGGGGTAAACCTATGATCTCCCATCCACTCATCAAGATTCCTCTTGAAGAGAATCAATGAGGGACTCTGCCTAACCTGGACTGGGATTTTATTCCAGAGTGAAGGGAGCCTCTGGGTTATGAATCTGTCCCTCCAGCATGTCCTATTTATTTCAGTGCTGAGGTTCAAGTCTCGAGCGTGTAGCTCGATGGGATTTGGATTTTTTGAGGTGCAGCATGTCCCTTAATTCCAGGTTGGACATGGCCTTATACGTCAGGCACAGGTCACCTCTGAGCAGGCGGTATGCCACTGAGTAGAGCTGGAGTTTCTTTAACCGGGCAGCATATGGCATCTGTTTGAGCCCTTTGATCCTTTTGGTGAGGTACTTTTGGGGTCTTTCCAGTTGTTGCAGGTGTTTGGTAAGGTACATCCCAAAAGGGGCATTGTACTCGATTATGGGCCTGATGAGGGATGAGTAAAGAGGCACGATGACCTCCCCTAATCTAGATGTGAATCCCTTAATGATTAGGTGGGCTATATAAAATGTTTTTCTAACCACTTTGGCCACGTGGTTGTCAAATGAGAGATTGCTATCAACTTGGGTCCCCAGGTCCCTAATTACTTCTTCTGTACTTAATGGATTACCACCTATGTGGTAATTTGTGGGCACTTTGTTTTTGCCAAAGGGGATGACTATACACTTTTTGGCGTTTAGCTTGAGGCCATGGCTCTGGCACTAGTTGTCTGTTTCTATGAAGCCCTTTTGGAGGATGCTTGTGTCGGCTGGAGAGTCGATTATGGTGCCCAGTTTGCAGTCATCTGCGAACTTGGTCAGCCACAGTCCTTCCGTGTTGGCCTGTACCTCCGAGAAATATATACCAAACAAGAGAGGTCCCAGGACTGAGCCTTGTGGGACGCCACTTGTAACTGGTTTGGAGTCTGACATGGCTCCAGCAATTCTAACCATGTGGGTTCTGTCCTTGAGCCAGTTTGCAACCCATCTAGTGACATAGGGGTTTATATTTAAGCTGGTGAGCTTATCTATAATGCCCAAGTGGGGTATTGTATCGAAGGCTTTTGCAAGGTCCAGATAGGCTGTGTGGACCACCTTCCCTTCGTCAGTGGCCTTGGTGACTGTTTCAAAGAAGTCAACCAGGTTTAAGAGGCAGGATCTGCCCTTAACAAAGCCAAACTGGGTAGGATCCAGTGTCTGTAGGTCCCCAATATCTTTTTTTTATGAGGTCCATTATGATCCTTTCCATAGCTTTGCAGACCAAGCTAGTCAGGCTTATGGGGCGATAGTTTCCAGGGTCCGTTGAGGCACCACCTTTGTGGAGAGGGACCACTGTTGCTGTACGCCACTCTTTGGGTACATATCCTGTAGTAAGGCTGAGATTGAACAGTAGTTTTATGTTTGGGTTTAGCTCTTCTTGGAGTTCATGTAGGACGCAGCCTGGGACACCGTCTGGTCCCATTGATGCTGTGTTTTTTGCTTTGGAGGGGGCGGCTCCCACCTGAGCATATGAGATGTCAGGGGCAGCACTCTGCTGGGATAGATATTTGCCCTTTTGGTGGGGAGTTTGCGCTGAACCTGTCAGCTAGGATGTTGGCAATGTCTGTGGGTTCGTGTATTTTTGTCATTTTGGACTAATTCTGAGCATATCTGGGAATTCCCACCCAGGTTCCTAACATAACTAAAGAAAGCCTTGTGATTATCCTTAGTGTCCTGTGCAATTTTTCTCTCGAAGCTGGCCTTTGACGATTTTATGAGTGCCCTTAGTTTTTTGCTAATACTGATCAGAGATGCCTTCCCTTTTTGGGATTTTGCTCTATCATGTAGTAGCTTCCTCCTTCTATTGTATAGTTTGTTTATGGCTGGGGTCCACCAGACAGGTCGTCTGCCTTTGGAGGATTGGGTCTTGGTTTTATTTGGGATTGCATGATCCATGCATTCCAGAAGGTGTTCATAGAATGCATTTATAAAGGATTCTGTGGTCTGGGCCGTATTTTCCACAGGCCCGGGGGATTTGAAGGATTCCACCTCGGTTTTGAGGAGTGTGAAATTTGCTTTAGAGAAGTTTTTCACTGTGGTTTTCTGGGCAGGGGTGGGGTCGGGATGTGAATATCCAGTGAGATCAGTTTATGGTCTGATCTTACCAGTGAGGGATACACTTCTGGTCTGGAGCATAGAGTCCCCATGTTGGTGATGATCAGGTCCAGTATGTTTTCCCCTCTTGTGGGAGTGGTAACAAGTTGTTCCATAGCATTTGAGTTTATGAATTCTAGGAACCTTTGGGCAAGGGTGTTGGAGCTAGAGTAATGCTCCCAATCTATGTTTGGGTAGTTGAAGTCGCCCAATATAATGGTGTTCGGAGAGACCTTCATATTTTCCAGTGTTCTCAGGAAGGCCTAGTGGGGTTCCTGGGTTTGGGAGGGTGGTCTGTAGCAGGCTATAAACTGGAAGGCAGTTTTACCCACTTTTAGTTGCACATGGATAGTCTCTGATGCTTCATGCTTTGCCACCAACCTGGAGGTGTGGGTATCTTTGATGAATATCGATACTCCCCCTCCTTTTGTGGTTCGGTCCAAGTTTTGGGGCCGAAAAGCATGGTATGAGGTATAAACCTGGTAGTGCTGGGGTGCTCTTGGGAGTCCTGAACCAGGTTTCTGTTACTGCACAGATATCGATGTTCTCCATGCTAAGGAGAGTTTCGAGTACGTGCATCTTGAGGTTTAGACTTCTGGCGTTGAGTAGCATTACTCTTAGTTTCTTATCCCTTGTGATACCTATGGAGGTGGGTTTGTCTTTTGAGCCTTGCCTAAAAAAGGCACTATGGGGGTAGCAAGAGCCTTTGCCAATATCCAAAGCCCAGGGGTGACAGGTGCAAGCCGTCCCTAGCAAAGCATCGTGGCTTGTCGTGCATATCATCCCAAGCTGACAGGCATTGGATCCCCTTTGAATGACACCAATACTTAAGCCAGTTGTTGAAATTGATCATCTTGTTTTCATATTGTGGCATCATTCTTGGTGAGGGTAAGATGCTACTCAAGGTCAGGGTCATACCAGCCTGGGCTACATGCTCAGAGAGCTCCTCTATGTCTCTTTTCATGTAGTCCAGGGAGGTGCGTCTCAGGTCATTCACACCAGCATGGACAATGACTGAGTCATATTTGTACTTGCCTTGGAGTGACCTGAGTGCTTGTGTTATGTGGCGGATCCTAGCGCCAGACAGGCTGCTCACCGTGACCTTCTCCTTGTTCAGCCTGGTGAGCGGGACGTCAGTGTGCCTGACGATAGAGTCACCTATTATAAGTGTATCAGGTGTGTTGTTTAGCCTTAAGGGCTGTGACTGTTCGGCACACTGGCTTTGTGAGATATGTGTTGCACGTGTTTTGTTTTGGGGTAGCGGTTGCTTGGGTGTCTGCTTTGGAGGTCTCTGCTGCTTAGGCAGATCTTTATTTAGAGCCTCCAAGTATGTTTTTGTGTGATTATGTGTTTGGTTTGCTGTCGTGGTAGGTCTATGTGAGACTGGAATTGTAGTGAGTGTGGTTTCCTTCTCCTCCTGACTGGTTATGCCAGTACTGAGTTGAGAGAGCTTAGCCTCCAGTTTGGCTATATGGTTGCATCTCTCACATGTGTTGGAATTTGTTGGGAGGAGGAGAGGGTTGTCTGTGTACATGAGGCAGTTGTAACATTGCCTCAAGATTCCCATATTCACCAGCTGGACCGGAGAGGAGATTGACAACTGACCTTTGGACATGCTAGAATAATATTGGGAATTCCTTTATAATTGAAAACAAGGGTCAATGGGGAGTGAGGGTGTAGTGCTTTTAATTTTTAGTGCTGACTTATAATTACTTTAGTGAGCAAGTGCCAGGTAACAAGTGCAATGTGTTACAGGTAACTTAAATGCAAAAACGACAAACAGTAACTTTCTTTCAAGCGAAGCAAGGAAATAAGTACAGTAAGCAATGCAGATATCACTAGGGATCCACAGAAGCGCTGAGAAGCCGCGTTTTAGGTGGAATTAGCGTTCCAGGGAAATAACAAGCATACAAACAAAGCTAGATTCAGCAGGCCTGGATCTAGTCTATGCTACAGCAAACAAGGTGTACCAATTTCAGTAAGATACAGTTAAAATATTCAGGCACTATAAACCTTTAACCAGAAATTCCCAGCTCAGAAGGGCAGAGTCCAGCCTCTCCTCCCACAAGAGTGCAGACCACGAATCTTCTTAATGTAAAATAACTGGCCTGAAGCCCAAGTGCTTAAACCAGAACTAATACACTTTAAGAATAACAGACACTGAGCTCTCAATCAGCAGTTCCCAACTTAGAAGGATGA
Source organism: Protopterus annectens (assembly GCF_019279795.1). NCBI lineage: Eukaryota > Metazoa > Chordata > Ceratodontiformes > Protopteridae > Protopterus > Protopterus annectens. The sequence continues at coordinate 762,691,503 of NC_056726.1, read as the reverse complement.
AAGCTACCTGTCCTGCCACCACAGTGCATGCCACAAACCTTCCTAATGTAGAACAACTGGTCTGAAGCCCAAGTGCTTAATCCAAAAGACTTAGAATGATAGCTACACTTTAACCAAGTTACTACCAAGCAGTAATAAATACAACTGAATACTTTAAATAATGCCTGGATTAGTGCTCAAGTTATACAAACAAAGCTAGATTCAGCAGGCCTGGATCTAGTCTATGCTACAGCAAACAAGGTGTACCAATTTCAGTTAGAAGCAATTCAGATATGCATGCACTATCCAGTAGCCATAACCTCTGCTAGGAGAGTCTCAGAACTGCAAGCTCTTACTGTTCAACCTCCTTACATTGTTTTCCACAAGGATAGAGTCTCATGTAGGACAAATCCTTCCTTTATTTGCAAGGTATGCTCAGAACATAATCTTAACACTACTATTGAGCTGCCAGTGTCTTTTGTAAATCATTCTAATAAATCTGAATACAGGCTACACCAATTAGACATCCACAGAATTCTCAGGTTTCACCTACACAGGACTAAAGAATTTAGAAAATCAGATCAATTATTTGTTTCCTTTTCCGACAAAAATAAAGGCCTGCCTGTTTCTAAGGTTACCCTTTCAAAATAACTTTCAGATTGCATTTCCTTTGCTTATCAGACTGCTGGCAAACAGTTACCTAACAAAGTAAAAGGCCACTCTACAAGAGCAGTATCAGCTTCATGTGTCTTTAGGTCTAGGCACCCAGTTGATACTGTTTGTGCAGCAGCTACTTGGGCAAGACCCACATACCTTTGTCACTCATTACAAATTGGATTTGGCCTCCCGGGACAGGTCATCCTTTAGGTCCACTGTGCTGAAGAGTCTCTTCGCATGTGCCACCCGGGATAAAGGTGCTAGGGACGCTGTCCCATCCAGCAAGAATTACGGCGAGGTAGGACTACATAACATAAAAAAGTTATGTACTTACCATAATGTTCCATGTTTGTAGTCCATCTCGCCTACATTCTTGCGTCCCTCCCTCTGGCCCCCTTCCGGTTCCTGGAGGATCTGGTGGACTATACTTATGCTGTCTGATCTGGTTGTAGTTGTTGTCCACCTGGCATAGATAATGTTACACAATGTTTTGTCTGTATGTCCACAGTTATTGAAAATTTCATAATTATTAGGTACTTATTGCTTTCTCAAACAAGATCTGGGGAATTGCCGTGAGGCACCATGGGATAAGGGTTAGCCTCAAGCCAGTAAAAGCTCTCGAGCTTTAGTATCGGCCGAGTTGGAGCTGAATATCGTCTCTGAACCCATCCAGCAAGAATGTAGGCGAGATGGACTACAAACATGGAACATTATGGTAGTACATAACTTCTTTTTAAATAAATAGAGAAAATTTGTACCAAATTTATGCAGATGTGCATAACCAAATGGACAGGTTTGTATTGAGAATATGTAGATGTACTAAAGTCATTGAGTTGATAACCCCCATCTAGGCTCCAGGCAGAAACTGAGATCAATTTTGGTCAACTTTGGCTCATAAAAAATTGAAGGAACATTATGGACAATAGAGGTACTATTTTTAAAGTTAGTAATACCAGAACATTTGCAGACAACAATTATTCCTTGCCAGCCAGGATTAAGAGAAGCAGATTTAAACAATGTGAAGAGATGAACTTGTGATTTAAATTGGTATACTCTACACTAGTGAAAGTCCATTGGCTACTGAAACTTACAACAATCCTGAACAGACAAAGGAAGCTCTCAGGAGGAGGACTGCACATTGGCTTGCTGGAGATCAGGGAGAGTGTACATTAGACAAAAAGGAGTTAGGTGAAGGATAGTGAACATCACAAGTCAAATGAAGAAACATGCCTTGAGGGTCCTGCAGATGAAAATGCTGTCTGGCCTTTTGGCATTAAGTGTTGAGGAAAATGTATAAGAAAGTACTGAGAAACATGGACAAAAATGTAAACCTATCTCTTCTAATAATAACCTGACCTTTAATATTTTAAAATTCAGTACATGTGATTAAAACCTTTGAACTGCTAATTGAAAAATAGGACTAGAGAAGGATTAGCATGGACTAAAAAGTATAATAACTGTTTTATTTGGTAACAATATAAGCTGTTATGCTTTAGAGTGTAAATGTAAAGTGTGTGTGTTAATAATGTAATGCCTGCACTAGTGTATATGAAGGGGGAGAACATTTGAGAACAGTGGTAACTGGAATTTAGAAAACAGTGGGACGTTCAGTATGGCACACAAAGTAATTATAGCTGCAAAAGGACAATATTATCTTCAGTAAATTCAAAGGTGGTAGTTGCTAGACTGGAACAGTTGTAAGACAGGTCGATTTGCAGTGCATGTCAAGGAGGATCATGAATATGTAATAGGTAGGCTGGTAGAAAAATAGCAAGGCAATGGAAAAAAAGAGGGACACAGCAGATAATTTATTAAAGTAGGTGGACAACATTTAAGACAGAAAACAAGGTGTGTTGGCTTATCAGTAGGGAAATATGCAGCTATGGGAAGACCTGAAATAGATTGTCTGGGTATTAGTTTTGCAGGTAATCACAAGTGGATTGCCAAAAAGAAAAAAAGACACCCAGCAAGCAGCCACTAAAGAGGGAAAGCTTGAATTAAGGATGGCAAGAAGAATACGTTGTGCATATGTTTAATGAACACAGGAGGAGGATTTAGGAGTTATTTATAAAGCTGTGCACACATCAGGAACAAAATAACAAGATGTTATAACTCATCCCAGATGATGGAAAATGTGGTAGAGTGACTAGCAATGCCCTCAAAACCAACATAGTCCAGTTAGATGAAGTAGAGGGCACATGCAAACAGGAAAGGGCTTGCCAGCAGTATAAATTGAGGTTAATGTCATGGATTTTAAATGGGTTAGTTAACACAATGAAAGGACAAAGAATAATTAAATGTATGCAGATGGTGAAGGGTGCAAGTGATGATGATACAGATTACTTTTTTTTTTTTTTTAACAAATAGTGGAGACAAGGCATAGCTAGAAAAAGACAAAATGGTAGGGTGCTATTCCGGTTTTGAGGGACTAAGTAGAGTGTTTATACTCATATTTTAAAAAAGAGTTGAGTATGTATGTAACAGAGTTTAAAGTCAGACAAGGCAGGTGTATAGTAATACAAGGGGGATGGAGGGGTAGAAGCCTCAAATTAGCCACAGCGCATTTTCCATTAAGAAAAAAAAGTAACATAAGTAAACTGATCTTGGGGCAAATCATGACAGTTCAGCAAGGCTTCACATAATGAGTGACTGGAATTTATTGGGGAGGGAACAGGCTATGTCAGGAGGCCTTCACCGCCTGAAAGTTTGAAAGAAGGGGACTGTCTTGGAGAGTACATGAAGGTATTGGGGCTGTCAGATGTAATGGGGAGGTGCAGGGAGAAAATAATTTACTTTTTTTCTCAGGTAAGTACAGAATATGAGCAAGGCTGGATGGGGATTAGATTACTAAGTAGCATTTCTTCGTGATAGACTACAGAGTAGAAGGTGGAGACAGTGTGGATAGGAAAACTGTTGTAAGAAAACAAAAATTAAGAAAACACATGGAAAAGTTAATAGCTGTTAAAGAATTGTAATTGATGGCTCCTGATCAAGGATTATGAAAAAAGGGAGTGGGTAATCCGCAGTAGTGGGCCTAGTCCAGATGTTTAGAGCATATGTTCGTAAAGTTTGAGTTCTATTAGTGAAAGTAGTGGACAGCCACTGGGGAATAGAGAATCAGTATTCTGTGCAGCTGTAACATATGTTGTGTTTATAAGATGTTGGGCATTAAAGGCATTGTCTCCAGCTGATGTACAGTGATATTACATTTGTCTGTTTTTCCATTATGTTAAATTCTTTGTGCTTTTACACAGCGAGCTCTTAAAATTCATTTGGGATTCCCAAGTCTTTTGGAGTGTCTTACTCTTAAGTTCTCTACTCTCGAGATGGAAAAGTGGTCTCTCTCAATTTAAAATCTGCACCCTTTGGCAAACCTAACTACAAATTTTCAGAGTTTATTAAATGGTGTACACCTTCTTGATGTTTATTACTATGTGCAACTTGCATTCTACTAGGTGGCAGCATAACTGATTTCCCTAACTTATCCCTTATTAATTCCTTTGTTGCGGCTGTTTTACTTGTGATTTCTCTGTAGCTTCAAATATTAGTAACTACTATAATCTGTTGAAAGGCTGTTGTTTGATCTGGTCATTGGAACAGGAGGGCTAGTCACTTTGACACATCTTTCTTTTGGAAACAAATTTCCTCACAACCTCAAGCTCCTCCCCATCCCATAATCCCTTACCCTGAGGAGATGCTCCAGATATTGTTGCCTCCATTGCAGCTTTGACATCTCCCAAGTGAGTTTTTGTTTTTGGCCGAAGACTGTGTATTTTCATCTGCAAATAAGTGAATTTTGCCTTTTTAATTCTTAACATTTGATGTCACCAGTCTTGACTGTTTTTTGCTTCAGTGCTAATTTTTCCATACATGTGACGTGTGGTGTGTTTGGGTGTGGGACATTTACAAAGTGGATATTCAGTTTGTGGGACATTTACAAAGTGGATGTTCAGTTTATAGAAATTTCAGTTAAAGGAGTTTGTTGAATAGAAAAACACAAGTTGGTTTTGAAGGAGTTGTCAATGCCCAAGTCGCTGCCAGTGAAGAATTCCATCATGGAAGACTCTGATAAGTGGTCTGATAGGTGGCTTGACCTAAGGAAAAAAGTGAAGACTAGAGGATTCTGATGTGGTTGTTTGTAGCTGTTCTGGTCATAGTCCCTGGCAAAATTGCCCAAGACTTCTTCCCCTCCTCCTTTGGCTACTCCAGCTGGATCCTCTTCACCCCCTTAGAAATGAGTCTTCAGGAACCACAGACACTGGCACTGAAATGTAGGGCTGAGAGTTTTTCTTCTGAAATGGAACTGCCCCGGTTCCTCTGTTCTCAGCCAGCCTCTGCATCTTCACTTAGATCCTACAGATCCCTTTGGAGTCCTACCCCTGTTGATTGAGTGGATGATGATGGCCTTTGTGAAGCCTCAGCTTCTCTATGTTGTCATCTCAGCCCCCTCGCTGCTCCCTTTCATCCTTCTCTAGCTCCCATTTCAGCACAGGTAGTGTTGGTTTTGATGCCAATACCTATAGCTACTCCTTCAGCATTGGAGTATGTTCCTTCATCTGCATCAGTGAGCATTTTGGTACTAACCATGGTGTTGGTATTGGGGACCACCAGGATCAAACATTCTGACATTGACTGCATATCACTTATTTTTTACTCTGATGTTTTTGGTGTCGGTGGGTTCGGTGTGTGAACCTTCAGTGCCAAAATGTCTGTGACATCTTCAGCCCCAGACTGCTCTGTGCTCTTCCCGGTCAGTTTCAGTTATGCATCTCCACCTGTGCCCATGCATTTGATGCAGTGCATTGCAGGCCTATCTCTTCTCGTCACACCACACTTCATTGGTTCTCCCTAGGGGCAGAGGAATTGTTGAGGCTAGAGTGCAGAGATTTGAGGAGCATTCTTCCCAAGAGAGTTTAGATGCCTTTCCTCACAATTTCCCCTAGAGGAAGCAGTGCAGAAGGAAGCATTTAGACTTCACCTTAAACTCTTCCTTCCCAGATGCAGATTTTGCCAGTGGGAAAGTTTCATGCAAATCCTTTCTGGATGGAAATGATGAGATGGAAGGGATCTTGGCCCATTGACTGCATCTCCCTGGAAGAAGAAATCTTTTAGATTCTCTACATGTCCTGGCCCTCAGAAGCCTGGGTAATTCTGCCCCTGGAGATCTAGTATATGTGGTATGCAACAAAGTTGGGAGTGAGCCTGACACCATAGAACTAGTACCCTGAAAACCAGATAGAATGCTGAGGAGCCCCCAAAGATGGCACTGGAGTAAAGTCCGTCTTGTGGATTTCATAGTTTTCTCTGCTGCCAGCAAGAGAGAGAGACATCCCAGAGGTTACATAGGCTATTCATACTCGAAATAGAGAATCTAGGATGATGGATAGACTAGGGAAGTGCAGCTGTGCATCAGGGACATTCTCAATCAGAGCTGAACTATATGGCACATATGACTGGGTTTCTTAGAGCACCTACAGAAAAAGCTGCAAATACTGTGAAACAGCTTTCTTTGGGTGATCTAAGGACCCAATAAGAAGCCCCAAATGGCAATCATATTTCTATATCTTCACTTGTCATGCATCTGATTCATAATGCTATGTATGATGCAGTCCAAGAGGCGCTTTCAGGACTAGCTGTGAGGAGATGAGCCTGACTGTGTCTAGTGGATTTCCTGGATCACTTTAAAATGACATTCATCAATACTCCTTTTAACAGCTCCTCTTGTTTGGGCAGGAGGTGAGAGAAAGACTGCTGCAGTGTGAACAAGATGGCAAAACAGTCTCAGCACTTGGGGGTCAAGTTTTTGGTACCCCAGTAATCTTTTCAAAGAAGTTAAAAGGACACCAACAGCTTATGGTTTCGCAGGTCACAGCAGTCAAAGGGTAGACAGCAGAATGACAGAGATTAATGAGTCAAGCCACTGTCCCATAGGCAGAGGTGATCTGAGCAAGCAGGGCTATAGAAAACCTTTTGAATATCCTGACATCAATCCTGAGCAATTGTCAGTTCTAGAAGCAATTTTGGGACAGTTTTCTGTCCACCTAAATGCATGGTTGGCCATCACACCAGACAGGCAGATAAAGGAATATCATATCCAAAAGTTTATATTTATTTTCAGAGGTGCCCAAGAGCCTGCCCTCTCATCCCCCTGATGGTACCACCCAGTCAAGGAGGGTAGCAAAACAGGAAATCAGATTTCTCCTTCAGAAAAGAGCCATCCAAGAGCTCTCACTAGAGTAGAGAGGGTACAAATTCTACTCTAGGCTCTTCTTGGTACTCAGAATAATGCAGGATCTCAGAATTCTTCTTGACCTGAATTAACTAAATTGGCATGTAAAGGAGTCCTTCCTGGTGGTTATACTGCAGTCCATCCTGCCATGTCTGCAGTTAGGAGGCTCATCATCTCAGATGCATACCTACACATCAAGATAGCAAAAGCCTAAAGGAATTTCCTACACTCCAGGTGGGAGCCAGTCCTTACCTATTCAGAGCCTACAAATTTAGTTTCACCACAGCCCCTCATGTTTTCATCAAATGCATGGCCCTGTTTGCAGATCACATATGACTGCTGGGGGTAAAGGTCTTTCCCCAATGATGACTGGCACATAGCAGCTCTGACTGTGGAATTGCTGGTTATGGCACATCAGTACTGCAGCTATGTCTGTCCTTTGGAATGACGGCTAACCTCACAAAATCCCAGCTCTTACCAACTCTGTTTTTTCAGTTCATTGATTGCCAGTTAAACACAAGAGATAAGAAAACAAAACTGCCTCCCAACAAGATTACTTCCCTAGTTAAAGAAGTTCAGTTTTTGCTGTCTTAAGGATGCTGGGGCTCATTGCTGCTGTCATTCAGACCCCTTCCATTCTCAAGACTAACCTCAACAGTTCTTCAGTGGACACTCAGAGTACAGTGGGATCTAGCCCTTCAACTTATGATGAACAAGATCAAGCTGTCCAAAGCATGCCTAAGGAGCTTTTCTGTGGTGGACAAGACTGAAGAAACCTCTCAGTGGGTACACCCTTTTTCACCCATCCCTATTTGACATAGTGACCGTGGATATGTCCATTTTGGGATGAGGGCATTATCAAAACAAGACAACCCAGGGCATGTGGAGTCTGACAGAGGCCAAAGTGCACATGAGTGTCCTTGAGACCTTGAGATGACCTCCTAGCATTTTAAGCATTTCAGGACCAGCTTCCCATTGCCATACACTCAAACAATATGACAGTGCTTTGGTACTTAAACAAAGAGGAACAAAGTCTTACCCCCTCTGCAGAGAAGCCATGAGGTTAGGGAAATGGGCCTTAAAGTCAGACTGCTTCCTCAAATCAATGGACATCGGGGACACCCAGTATGATTGTGAACAATTTAAGCAGACAGATACTCTTTCCTCATGAATGGTCTTTCATCAAGAAAACAGCTCAAAATGTTTTTCTCAGAATATTGTATGGAGGTGGACGGACCTCCTGCTGCTGCTTCACTTCATCCTTCAACTCCAAAGGCAGAAATGGATGAATTCTACTCCCAAATGCAGAGATTATTTCCAGTATTGTACCTGTGGAAGGGCAGGCATCAAGAGCCACATTAACCTGTGCTTGTCCCCCATGTCTCCAATATTCTTTCCATTTCCTCTCATACCCAGATGCTTTCAGAAAGCCAAGGCATGCCAAGCACGGGTTATTCTCATAATCCTATTGTGTCCCTGATAAGTATGGTTCCTTGTTGTGGCCTCATCTGAAGATAAGACCCCTTCTCATTCCACAGCACCCTAATCTGTTGCCTCATCCATCCAGGTTGCCTCACTTAGACATTCATTCCTTCATCTGACATCATGGTTAATTCATTTACATTCTTGGCAAGGGATCCATTCTTTCCTGATGAGGTGTTTAATCTGATGTCTGATTTTCAAAATCCATTTGCTCTGAAGATATATAGAGGCAAACAGAGAAAAAGTTTAGATTGTGCTTCAGATAGGGACACAGACCCTATGTGAACTTCTCCTTCTCAAGTTCTTAATTTTTGCCACATATCTTTCAGAAAGTGGCCAACTATTCTGCAATCTAGTGATTATTTTCATCCTTTCATTCTGTGTTTCTGTCATTATTCCTTGCATTACACAAGATGAATAAAGCTTTTTTTGAAATGAGTATTTCACTCCAGGCCTCCATTGGCTAGACCTGCTCCCTTATGGAATATAAATTTTGTTACGATAAATCATTTCAAAACTTTTCCCACCTTTAATGTGACCTATAACTTTTACAATCCAATTGAAAAACAAATCTGTTAGGGGAAAAAAATATAAAAAATAAAAAAACGTACAATAAGCTGGTTGCATAAGTGTGCACAACCTTAAACTAATACTTTGTTGAAGCACATTTTGCTTTAATTACAGCATTCAGTGTTCTTGGGTACACACCTGCCATCAATTAAAGAGACTCTGATTAACCCCAAATAAAGTTCAGCTGTCCTAGTAGGGTTTTCCTGACATTTACTCAGTTGCCTGCTACAGCAAAAGCCATGGTTCACAGAGAGCTTTCAAAGCATCAAAGGGATCTCATTGTTGAAAGGTTTCAGTCAGGAGAAGGATACAAAAAATGTTTTCACAGCATTGGATATACCATAGAACATCAAAAAGTGGAGAAAATATGAGACAACAGTGACGTTGCAAAGAACTGGACGTCCCTCCAAAATTGATGAAAAGACAAGACGAAAACTGGTCAGGGAGGCTGCCAAGAGACCTACAACAACACTGAAGGAGCTGTAGGAATTTCTGGCAAGTACTGGTTGTGTACTACATGTGACAAACTCCTGTATTCTTCATATGTCTGGCCTATACGGGGTGGGGTTGCAAGACAGAAGCCTTTTTCTTACACAGAAAAACATCCAAGCCAGGCTAAAATTAGCAAAACAATACATCAAGTCTCCCAAAAGCATGTGGGAAAATGTGTTATGGTCTGATAAGACCAAGGTTGAGCGTTTTGACCACAATTCCAAAAGGTACGTTTGGCGCAAAAACACTTTGAATCACCAAAAGAACACCATCCCCACAGTGAATCATGGTGGCGGCAGTATCATGCTTTGGGGTTGCTTTTCTTCAACTGGAACTGGGGCTTTAGATAAAGGTGGAGGGAATTATGAATGGTTCCAAATACCAGTCACTTTTGGCCCAAAACCTTCAGGCATCTGTTAGAATGATGATGATGAAGAGGAATTTCACCTTTCAACACGTCTGACCCCAAGCCTACATCCAAATCAAGAAAAGAATGGCTTCATCAAAAAAATAAGTTTTTGAATGGCCCAGCCCAGAGACCAGATCTAAATCCAGTAGAAAATCTGTGGAGTGACCTGAAGAGGGCTGTGCAGAAGAGATGTCCTTGCAATCTGACAGATTTGGAGCGCTTTTGCAAGGAAAAGTGGGCAAATATTGCCAAGTCAAGATGTGCCATGCTGATAGACTCCTACCCAAGAAAACTGAATGCTGTAATTAAATCAAAAGGTGCTTCAACAAAATTATTAGTTTAAGGGTGTACACACTTATGCAATCAGCTTATTGTACGTTTTTTTATTTTTTATATTTTTTCCCCTAACAGATTTATTTGTTTTTCAATTGAATTGTACAGGTTATAAGTCACATTAAAGGTGGGAAAAGTTTTGAAATGATTTATTGTAGTCTCATTTTTTTCATATTGCAAAAACCTGGCATTTTAACAGGGGTGTGTACACTTTTTATATCCACTGTATAATAAGTGGAATCATTTAAAAGGTTTTGTAAATCCAAAGCCACACATTCTTTTATTAAAAGGGAACATGTCAAGAGACAAGTTGATTAATTAGAAAGCTGTGACCCTAATTTCTATGTTGGTGGTGTGTCAGTGCTTAGTGAAACAGTCAATGTAGTAGATTTATGGAAAAGAATGAAGTATTTTGTACCGTTCGGAAAGCCCATAGAGCTCAAAGTTGACAGGTTCAAAGTACAATGCTTGCAGAAACATTTGCTAGAGTATGTGCTAGTGAGAGGCTTGATTTAGCAAAGTGTGCAAAGCTTGTTGCTTATGGTGGTGGAGAAATTGAAACAGAAGGCTCAATAATGCTTTCATGTTACTCTGCTGGGAAAAGCTACGACTTATTTTATATGGTCAAAAGGCATGTCCAGTAATTATTAGGGCTCAGAGACAGTTTGAAAATGGGACTGCTTTCATTTAATTAGGAAGTCCACCATATTAGCTTAAAAGACCACTATTCTAATTTTGCACAGTATATTTTCTGTACCTATGCTGACCTCTTCGAAGACAAACTAGGCAAGCTTCCAGTTGTGTGCTCCATGAAGTTAGATCGAGATGTCGGATCAGTTGTCAGGCCAGTCAGAAAAGTTCCAGTAGCCATGCAGAACAGAGTTAAGACCGATCTAGATAAAATGGTGCAACAAGGTGTGATTTGTCCAGTTGCTGAACCAACTGAATGGGTGTCCTCCATGGTAGTAGCTCATAAGAAAGGCTTAGATGATATTAGAATATGTATTTATCCACAAGATTTGAACAAGGCACTGAAAAGATCTCATGATCCAATGCGTACAGTTGAAGAAGTCACTGCTCTTATGCCAAATGCCACTGTTTTTTCTGTCTTAGATGCAAAGAATTCATTTTGGCAAATTTTACTTGACCGAAAATCCTCATTGCTAACCACTTTCAATACTCCATTTGGAAGGTACATTTCTGAGAATGCCATTTGGGATAAATTCTACCAGTGAAGTCATTCAACATGTAGTAGAGCAATTTTTTTCTGGGTATCAGTGTGCTGTTTTAGTAGATGATATAGTAGTAGGAGGTAATGGTGAAGCTGAGCATGACAGAAACCTCAGGCAAATTCTATTAAGAGCTTGTTAAGTGAATCTTAAACTGAATCCTCAGAAATGCAAATTCTATTAAGAGCTTGTTAAGTGAATCTTAAACTGAATCCTCAGAAATGCAAATTCAGGCTGCAAGAAGTCACTTACGTTGGTCATTTATTTACCAGTTCAGGCTTACGACCAGACCCTTCCAAGCAAACTGCTATTCTCGAGATGCCGACTCCAGACAGTGTTCAAGCCCTGCAACATTTTCTTGGCATGGTTAACTATCTAGGCAAGTTCATTCCAGACTTGAGTCAAATATCAGCACCACTAAGAGAGCTGGCACGTAAAGATGTATCCTGGTCATGGTTAAAGCAACACCAAAGAGCATTTGATGTCCTGAAACAGAGAATTGTCAGTCCACCAACTCTCAGATACTATGATATCTGCAAGCCAGTTACTCTTTTATGTGATGCTTTGAAGTTTGGTCTAGGTGCATTCTTTAAGAGAGTTAACCTGTTGCCTATGCTTCCAGAACTCTAACCAACACTGAAATGCAGTATGCACAGATAAAGAGCTCTTGGCAGTTGTGTTTGCATGTTTGAAGTTCCATGATTACGTTTATGGTAGACCTGTCCAGATCGAAACAGACCACCAACCTCTAGTCACTATTTTGAGAAAGCCTATGCATACAGCTCCTGCCAAATTGCAGTGCATGATGTTGAAATTGCAACAGTTTCATTTCAATCCTGTCCACAAGAAAGGCAAGCTTCTTTATCTTGCTGATACATTATCCGGATCATCCAGAAATACCACTGAACAGCATGAGAATGAGAACCTTGATTTTGAAGTCATAGAAGTGAGAAATTTTTCTTCCACATGTCTTGATGAGCTTAGCCACAGATCCAGTTTTACAGAAGGTCAACTACTTTATCAAACAAGGATGGCTGTCAAATCAGTCTAGTTTACCTGAAGAGGTGCAACCTTATTTTTCATACAGAGATGAGATTTTGTCTGACAATGGTATTATTCTGAAAGTCCTAAAATAATTGTTCCAAAGTCTTTGCAACAAGAGTACATTAGTATCTTGCAGACTCTATTTAAAGGAGGACAAGAGAACTAGTGTTTTGGCCTTCTTATGTCACAAGATATTAAGAAAATGCTATCATCTTGTTCTGTATGTAATAGTACTAAGTCGCATCAACAGAGGGAACCACTTCAACTAAACCAGATTCCTGAACTACCTTGGTTGACAGTAGCCACCAGCATTTTCGAATGGAATGGTCAGCATTACTTGGTGTTAGTAGACTGTTGTTCAAATTGGTTCAAGATTGACCTACTTCTATCCTAGCATGCAGTACAGTCATTACTAAGATGAAGCATCATTTTGCAGTCCATGGTAGTCCGCACAAAGTTATTTCTGACAATGGCGCACAGTTTACAAGCCAATAGTTTAAAAGATTTGCTGAAGAGTGGGACTTCACTCATGTTAAGAGTAGCCCTGAGTTTCCACAGTTAAATTGTTTGGAAGAACATGCAGTTAAAAGTGCAAAACAATTACTGGAGAAGTTAAAATGGACTATAGTGATGTTTTCTTGATTCTTTTGAGTCTCAGAAATATTCCTTGTGATAAACATCTTGGTTCACTTCTCAGAGACTTCTGTTGAGACAAACCAGAACCACATTACCAATTAGTAGCAAATTTTGGTTTCATGTATCAAGAACAACAGGTCAGTGAAAGCCAATCTGTTGAAGAAGCATTTTGCCCAGATGTCCTGTTATAATAAGACCAGTAAACCGCTCAATCCATTGCGAGAAGATCTGGTAAGGTTTCAAACATCCATAGGTTATGATCGGAGTGGAGTCATGAAGAATATTTGCTCATAACCGAGATTCTGCATTGTGGAATCACAAGGAGTAGAGTTTAGGTAGACTTGGAAATATTTGATGCCAGTGTCCGAGCCTATACCACGCAGATAGCCTGTATGAAAGATCCTCTGTCTCGGAGTGACTTGTCCAGTGTTCCAGTTCCAGAAGACGTTCCAGTAAATATCCTTGTTCCTGTGATGAATCCCAATGTTTCTGATGAGATTTGTTCACTGAAGACCGCCCCTGTTGCTAAACCCAGTAGTGACTACTATGTTACTAGATCCAGTCACATCTCCACACCATGTTATAGATACACAGCAACATGGACATGAACATCGTGTTTGTTTCTAATGTGTATATTATTGCATGGCTTACTCCAATGTAATTTCATTTGAAGGCAATCATTTTAAGAGTGAGGATGTAGATCAGTGTGTGTGTGTGTGTGTGTGTGTGTGTGTGTGTGTGTGTGTGTGTGTGTGTGTGTGTGTGTCTTTAAGAAGCTATACAAGGGCTTATACAAGTGTATAAATACTGTGCATGTGCAAGCCTTACTGCCATTTTGCAGTAGGCTGTTGAGATGTAAGCATGTATGTCTGTATAGTCTGTCTGTTAATCAGTTTGTTTATATTTTGTAATGCTGCTATCCTTCCTGATGTGTTTCCATGTAATAAAGCATATAAACAAACTACAGCACCTGTTCATCATCTATAGACGAGAGAGATAAGTGACAACTAGGTTGCTAGTACACTCTCAGGCTATTTCAGCTGTTTTTCTTCAAAATGTACCCTTGGAAGATATTGCAGCAGCTGCTATGTGGTCAACATTACTTATGTTTGCAAAACTTTATAGTTTGATAACACTCTCAAGGGCTTGTGCCAGCTTTAGAGCCACTGTTCTCAAAGCTTGCTGAAGTAGGCCACCCAAGGTTAGCTAGGGACTCAGTCTTTCTATTTTATTGTCTAGGACCAGATCTAATGTATACAGTGGATATAAAAAGTTTACACACCCCTGTTAAAGTGCCAGGCTTTTCTGATATACAAAAATCAAACCACGATAAATCATTTCAAAACTTTTCCCACTTTTGATGTGACCTATAACCTGTACAATTCAATTGAAAAACAAACAAATCTGTTAGGGGAAAAATATAAAAAATAAAAAATGTATAGTAAGCTGGTTGCATAAGTGTGCACACCCTTAAACTAATACTTTGTTGAAGCACCTTTTGATTTAATTACAACAGTCAATCTTCTTGGGTACACAGCTGCCATCAATTAAAGAGATTCTGATGAACCCCAATTTAAGTTCAGCTGTCTTAGTTGGATTTTCCTGACATTTATTCAGTTGCCTGCTACAGAAAAGGTGATGGTTCACAGAGAGCTTACAAAACATCAAAGGGATCTCATTGTTGAAAGGTATCAGTCAGGAGAAGGGTACAAAGGATTTCCACAGCATTGGATATACCATGGAACACAGTGAAGACACTCATCAAAAAGTGGAGAAAATATGGGACAAAAGTGATGTTGCAAAGAAATGGGTGTCCCTCCAAAATTGATGAAAAGACAAGACAAAAACTGGTCAGGGAAGCTGCCAAGAGACCTACAGAAACATTGAAGGAGCTGCAGGAATTTCTGGCAAGTATTGGTTGTGTGCTACATGTGACAACAATCTCCCGTATTCTCCATATGTCTGGGCTATGGGGTAGTGTTGCAAGACGGAAGCCTTTTCTTGCACAGAAAAACATCCAGGCCCGGCTAAAATTTGCAAAACAATACATAGTCTCCCAAAAGCATGTGGGAACATGTGCTATGGTCTGATGAGACCAAGGTTGAACTTTTTGGCCACAATTCCAAAAGGTATGTTTGGTGCAAAAACAACACTTTACATCACCAGCAGAACACCATCCCCACAGTGAAGCATGGTGGTGGCAGTATCGTACTTTGGGGTTGCTTTTCTTCAGCTGGGACTGGGGCTTTAGTCAAGGTGGAGGGAATTATGAACAGTTCCAAATACCCATCACTTTTGGCCCAAAACCTTCAGGCTTCTGCTAAAAAGCTGAAGATGAAGAGGAATTTCAATTTCCAACATGACAGTGACCCTAAGCATACATCCAAATCAAGAAAAGAATGGCTTCACAAGAAGAAAATTAAAGTTTTGGACTGGCCCAGCCAGAACCCAGACCTAAATCCAATAGAAAATCTTTGGGGTGGATGGATAAAAAAAATGATCCTGTTATGGAATTTCTTCAGTAGATCAACCAGATTTCACTCAACCCAGGAGTGTCTTTCCTGGTACACTCCCCTTACCTGGAGCTATTCACTGATGCTTCAGATCTCTCACGTGGAGCTTACTCCAAGAGCATCAGGATGCAGAAAGTTTGGTCACTCAGAAAGAAAAGACCGCATAAACATAAAGGAAATGAAGGCTCTTCAGTCCCAGCATTGTCTGGATTTCAGGATGTGTGGAAAAGATAAAACAAAAGATAATACAAAAACTGAGAAATCGGAAGCTCTTTTATGGAGTGAAAATGTTTTAGTCCCTTTAATTTTATACAGATGTCCATTTTATTTTTATCAGCCCGAGGAGAAGTTGTAGGTAGCAATTAATAGAAGTTGAAGGATGTTATATGGGAGAGGAAGAAGGCAAGAGTCAAATGGGATAAGCTGATCCTTCCAATAGAACAATATGGTTTGGGATTACCCAATTTGAAGGAGTATGTCAGAGCTACCCAGGTAAGGCTGCTGTACATAGCACAAGCAGAACACTGTAATTCAAAGTGGAAAGGGATGATGATGAACTGGGGGGAAACTCAAGAAACTGAGGATTTTGGATGCAGGTCCTCAAGCAGAATAACAGTAACCATACAGAATGCTATAGTCATAAAGGAGCAGAAAGTATTTTCAGAACTAAGTCAACAAGGGTATGGAGAATGGAGATTCTACTGATAGGGATGATTGCAATCAGGGGTACACAGAACAGGGAAGAAAAGGCTGGAATTTAATGGAAAAAACTGACAAAGTAGCCTAGGTTTTGGGAGCAAATGATCAGAGAGGAAAAGGGAATAGAATGGGAAGAGGCCAATAATTCATTCTGACTTGAAGCTAGACATCGTCTTTGCTATCAAGGATTGATGTTAGTGTGTATAGGCAAAGAAAAAGAAATACAGGGAATCCTAAGTGAAAGAACAGCACTGTAGAGCTTAGAACAGAACCTGCTGTTAAAAAAGGGATAATTAGGGCATGTAAAATATTGCATCATAGCTTTAGGAATCAATCAGTGGAGACTAGAAAGGATTGGAAAGAGAAATTGGATAATCAATTCACAAAGAAACAATGGCTGATGTATGTATGTCTCCCAAATATGCAACAAAGTCTAGAAGATTTAGGATCTTTCCTTGGAAGTGTTTGTATAGATATACAATTGGTTGCGGTTATAGAGTCGGTTCTTTCTTTGTTTTAGCTTTTTATATGTTAGGATAGGATTTTTAGTGAGTTCTTAGTTTAGTTATTCTTACTCTTAGTTCCTTTCAATTTTTAATTGCCTCCTCTGCTAGTTTTTCTTTTTCTTTTTTAGTTCTTCCTTCTTTCTTTTTTTCTTCCTTAGGAACTCGTTTCGATAGGGACTGTTGTTGTTTGTCTTACTAAAGTTTGTTTTTTACTTTTTTTTATTTTTTAGAAAGTTTATAATTTGTGTTTATTATAACTTGGTGCCTTACAAGGTGTGTACTTGGTGTGTGTTAGTTTGCTATATGTCTCCTTTTTAAAAGGTCTCACTAAAAAATTGTGGTTGTGTATGTGTGTTAGTGCTTTAGGTTTTGTTGTGTTCTATTGTGTCTGGCATTTATGGGCCTATGCACCGTGTTCTCAGGTGTATGCTTGCTTCAAGCTGTGCTGTCTGGGTCCTGCAACAAGGAAAACCTGCACTAAGAGAAAAAGGCTTGGCTTTTGATGAGGATTCCTGTTCCTGCTGTCTTCCCCCCTCCAACATATTTTGGTTGCTCAAAAGGGAAACGAGGTCTTGGCTCAGGTTTCTCAACCTTTGCCTCAGAAAAATCGGCTGGAGCGATAAGCACAGTCCAGCGGTTCTGTGGCTCGACCATCTCGCCGAGACCTCAGGTCTGGATACCACTCTCGTCGGGCCGGCTCGATCAGTAACCCGACATCCAGAAGAAGCTCTAGGTCACCTCCTGGCTCCTCCCGGCTCCGACTCTCCGCTCTCCGTCCGGCTGTCTGGGCTACTTGTTCTGGTGGTGTCTCACTCTCCCAAGAAAGGCTGTCGATCATTCCTGCAAGGCTGAGGATCCTTGACCTGTCTCAAGTAGGTCCTTCTCCTGTTTCCGCTTCGACTTGACAGCTCAGTGAGTCCTCGGGTCCATCAACTCTTTTCCTCGCCGACTTTCTCTCCTGTCTAGCCCATCAGGTTCGGGCGCGGTCGTGTCGCCTGGCGAGACGGTCTCTCTTTGAGTTCGTCCTTGTCTTCCGCTTCTTGTCGCCCGAAGTTCGGCATGAGGACTCTCCTCGTTCGGCTCGAGGGGAATGCTCATCGGACCGACTTCGGCTCCGTCTCCCTCTCTCCCCCCATCGCTGCGTTCGTCCCGACTGGGGGCCTCGGAGCCAGGCCTACAGGACCTCGGTCCTGCCTTTTCTCCTGCCTTAGAGGGTCGGTGGCTCCTCCCGACTCCTGCCTGACCGGGGACCGCTGGAGGTGCCTAGAGAGGGGCTCCTCTCCCTCTCGTCCGTCAGCCCCTCTCTCTATGCCTCCTCAGGGTAGACTCGAGCTCACTCCCTCAGGGTGATCTCAGCTGGCTCCCTCCTCCTGAGCCCTCTTGCCGAGAGCTCACTCTCTCCCTTTCCTCTCCTGATAGAGCAGACTCCTACCCTGGGAAGTTTGAGTCTAGAAGGAAGCATTCTGCCGGAAGTTTGATGGAAGCTTACGCAGATCACTCTACTGCAGAGATCGTCCCGGACCCCCCTGGATGAAGAATGTCTTCCCCAGACCCCTTCTGAATGACTTAAAATCACAGGAATTCTGGAGATCCTCAACCAAAGCTGACCAGTTGGTGTTCCCTGGCCTTTGGGGAAGACGAAATGGTTACTGGAGGTCATGGCCCTCGACCCTCTCACTCATGGACCCCTTAAAGGCATGGACAGCTCTCTGCTTCCGGACCCCCCCACTCCCCCCCTCAGTGGGCCTCAGGCAGCTGCTCCATGGAGGGAAGGTAAATTTATCAAACAAAAATCAGACTGTGGGACCCTTCAGGATGTAATGGCATACAAGAGAAACTGGAATTGCCTTCGGGTGGTAGATACACCTAACCCTCTCCATCTGTCCATGTCCATGGCTAGGGGGAAGCGAAGATTCTCCTCTCACAGTCCACCCTATGTTAAACGAACTCACATTTACTGTGCAATTTTGAATCTTCAAGGGACTGTCTTTTAAGAGTGAAATGCTGAAAATGAAGAACCAGCTACGGAAATCCAAAAGAAAATGAACTACCAAGCACTATCCTTAGCTGAATGAAGCTAGCCTCCCATCGTTCTATCTCCTATGCGGCGATCTACGCGAGCAAGCTTACTTGAGAAGGCATAGTAGCAGTCGCGTCCTTGACGCACACGCCTTGACGGCTACTACGATTGATTCTTTCAATTCGTCTTTCGATCACCCTTTTCCCCGGATCATGTGGATCTGGTCCTGGCAAGAAAGAAACCCTGACGAAAACCAGGACTAGGTGACTGACTCTTGAGAAGACTGGGTGAACCCTTACTCCTTCTTTTTCTACTTACCCTTCGCCCCCCATCTTAAGGAAAAGATATTGGTTGAAGAACGTAATCAGTAAACAAGGGACTTGACGACAGGAGTGGGTTCCCCGAGTCCCCGCCAGGAAACAACGCAAACAGGCCGCCTAGAGAGCAAGGGGGCAGAGGGAGTCCCAAGATATCTCGCAATCGAGAAACGTCCTCCGATAAGCCCTTTCAGCATCCTAAAGTGTTTGCTGGACTGCCCATCGCCGAGTGGGAAGATTGAGTAGGTACCCCTGGCCCTGGCTATCTATGGACAAATGACAAATGGGTAAAGTCCATCATTCGAAGGTTATTCTATTCCCTTTCTTCGTTTTCCGTCAAGTCAAAACGTCAAATCACCTTCACCCTTCCAAAGGTCTCAAAACAAATTTCAAAACTCTTAACAAAAGCTCAATCAAGCCAGTTTCCTTGAAAAACCAAACAGATTGATAGGATCCTAATCTACCTTTTTATCTCCAACAGGGAACTGGAATGGAACTTTCATTCTGGATGGTCTTCTTGAGATCCAACAAAGCCAGCAAGACAACGGATAAAGGATGTGCAATCCATTCCTTTCCCTATTAATGGGACTGGATGTTGGGGCTAGGAGACCTAATGGGGCAGCGTATCACTCACAAAAAATGAACAGCACAGAAAGATAGAATCGCGCTCCGCTGTTGGGAACCAGTCATTTCAAGGACCAGGGCCTGCCTTTGGTCTCACCACTGCCCCCCGCAAACGCATAAAATGGCCAGGTTTCTCCTTCTTCGACAAAGGATTCCAGGACTTTCCATATTTGGGCGACTGGACTGGCACCTCACAGCTAACCCCAGCCCTCCTGATCTCCAGCCCAGCATTACACTTTTTTGTGCTTGTCAAAATGGCAATAAGTGCAAAAAGTCGAAAGTATGTGTTGTTTGCGATAATCGTTGCTATAAGCAACAATTTAGCAACTTTACCTACATAGACATTCTGTCAACGAAACAAAGGCAATCACTTCTTCAAAATTAAAATTCGCTTCTTCTACTTTCAACAACAACAGAGCCAAAGGTAGGTTAGTTCTAAAGGTTGAGAATCAGATGGCAATATACCACTCTCTCCATTTTCCCAGGATACCATACCATCATGATCCTGGTTCATGCACTTTTCAAATACAAGCCTGCATCACTTTCCATGTCCTCTCACCTGTATGATAATGCAAAACATGCAAAATGTCCATCATGTGGATGGATGCCCCTCCCCAGCTCCTGTTGCCATTTCCTCTTCCCCACCTCCTCCGTGGGGAACCATTTCACCACCTCCTCTCCGGGTGGGTCTCTCATCAGGGCAGGTCAGTCCCCAGGGCACATTGGCGAATGGCACTTTCCTTGCAATCAAATGGCAGCAAGGGAAGAGCTGCTTGGAGTTATGCAAAGCCTTCAAGACTCTCTCCCTTGGGAGCACGCCCTCAATCCAGACAGACAATATGTCTGCCAAATGTTCTGTGACAAACAAACAAAGTGTAAGTGATTACCCTATTATGTGAAGCCAGTGCACTCAAACTGTAGCACTGGTCAAACTCTTCTTTTCTCATTTTGCACATCCAAGGAAGTCCAATCATCCGCTGGATCAGGTTGAGGACAAGTTTTCTCACAGCACACTCAAGCCTCTCTTGAGACTCCTGTAGTGAAGAGAGATTTTCTCCATTGGGGTCGAAAGCCTTAGATCTTTCTTTTACTACTCCTTTGCTACTCCCTTGAGAAAGACTCTTCAGATTATTTTTTTCAGAGCCAATACTAGGCTCCGTTTTGCAGAGCCCACCCAGCAGGGGGACTTGTGCTCAAGTTTGGCCTTTCCACTTCTCTCTGCAAGTACACAGAAAGCTATTGCTCAGAAGGCCTCATTGATCTGCCTCATTCTTCCTGGCCTGGGGTATTGGTTCGCCTTCCCCTCTCGCCCGATTTTTTTTGGAGCTGCACGTGGAATCTGGACCAGATCTTTTCCTTTGATCCATCAGTCGTTCAGTTTCATCCTCCTCCCTCCCTCTCTGAACCTATTTCTTGGTTCCCTCTGAACCAACCGCTTCCTCAATTATCTCACTCTGTTAGATCTCACCTGATGTGATACTCCATATAATCACCATCAGAAATTTTTTATTTATTAAAGGCGACTTTTTTTTTGCTTTTCATATAAAAGGACATATATCCTTTCAGAGGAAAGCTTCCATCAAACCTTGATTTTCCTTCTTGCTGAACTCTTCAGGTCTTTCTCCATCTTCTCTTTCCTTTCACTTGATCTGCTCTCATTTCCATCCATGTGGGTATTTCTGCATCTGCCCTAATGTCTAAACTCTACCAAACTCTGCAACTTTTTTTTTCTTCTTTTCTTTCCAGACCTCCCTCCTTCTCCTCCCTCTCCTAAAAACCCCTATTTCTGTTTTCTCTTCTTGGATTTTTTCCCCTTTCTTCCTCCTTCTTTCATGTTCTTAAAAGTTACCTCTCTCTTTCTGTTCCTTTCTGGTAATCTCAGAATCAAGCCTTTCTGGTGGCTATCACATCAGCTAGAAGAATTACCTCACCTTCCATAGTTTCCATAGGACAAGGTTCACTTCACGTTCCTTTTGGACCTTTTTGCCTCAGCATCAAATCTAAACAATCCATTGACCTCAATGCATTGACCCGGATATTCAAATAGGTCTAGACAAAAAAGTCTACACTGTCTATTCAAAATCTGTCTGAACAGGTACTACTTGGTACTGGGATGACAGGAAGGAACTAATTCAGAAAGAATGATCCCTGCTTTGTCTCCAGATCTAGGAAAGCAGAAAGGTAGTTTATCTTTCATCTTTGTTTCATCATTATCTTCATGTTGATTAGGATTGTTTATGAGATTAGACACCAAAACTGCCTAATAAGCCTAAAGCCCTTACAAGCCACTTCTAGCCTTTCTCTAACCTTCCCCTTTGACTACACAATGACAAGACACTACTTTGGGCTGTAGGCTACTCCCTTGTTTCCCATTCCCCGTTTCCTGTTATCTTTAGGATCTAATAATGGAATAGATTTTGGTTCCAGTCTGTTCCGTTAGGCCACCGGTTAGGCGTGCTAGGGAGGTGCTTAGGGCTGGCAGAATGAAGGTGAGGCAAGAGGTGAGATGGGCAAGTTATGTTATAGAGCTATATGTTTATGTTGTGTCTATAGTTTTCTTGTCTTCTCTCAAGTCTTCTTCCTTCCCCCCTCCTTTCCCCCTCCTGAGGCCTGGGGAGACGTGATGGTGGACCTTTCTTCTTCCTCTTTCTTTCTTGGCTATTATATATTATGCTATTATCTTTGTTCAGGATGTAGGTCACCCTTCTTCTTCCCTTTGTCTTCCTGTTGTTTCTGTTTTTACTGTTTTTGTTTGTATCTATTATAAGCTACTTACAAACAAGCGAGGATGACAACTATCTACTTCTAGCATTAGGGGGATAGGAGCCTGCCTCGAGGCGGCAAAACAAACTTTTTTAGAGTGAGAGAGATGGGAGTAGGGCACAGGTGTCATTCCATCCAGCAAGAAGAAGGCGAGAAGAAGACAACTAACATGGAACGTTATGGTAAGAACATAACTTCTATTTTTATACCTTTAGCAGACTCCAAATAATTTTTCATCAGCTAGATTGCAAATGTTGGAGGTGTGATGAAGAAAGAGGAAATTGGAAACGTATTTTTGGGAGTGTAGTAAGGTGCCAGACTTAAAAAAAATTCACTGTAGACTTCTCTATCAGAAATACTGGGTGAGCAAATTGGTGTAACTAAGGAAATGATTTTTTGAGCTGTGCTACAAAATCGAAATTGCCCAGACATAGTAAGGCTTTGCTGAGTTTAATTCTGGTGGCTGCCAAAAAAGTAAATCTGATGTTGTCAGTCTTCATTCATTCATTCATGACAGTTGACTTTTGGTTCCATCCTCAGAACCGACTCAGCTGATATAACAACTTTGTGCCAGCCAGAAACTGTCGAGCTAAGGTTACCCATAGTGCTTCTCTTCCCTTCAGTTCTCGTTTACCGCGTAGACTTTCAAGACTTGTCAGGCTATGCTCTCCAGCTAAGTGTAATATTTTTCTACATATTCACTATTTTTCCATCTTAAGCTTAGTTGGCATAGGCCCCTCCCTTCCCTCTTACCTCTGGTAATTCCCTAATACTACAGTTGGTGTTCTTCCCCTCTTCTTCTTTCTCTTTACCCTTCTGGGTATTCCTTGTGTTACCACTGTTGGTACTGGAGCCGAGGTCTTTTCTCCACAGACTCCAACTTATCTTTCTCCTTCAACCTCCCTACAGGATTTGGAGCCCTTAGTGCCAACTCCCCTTCCGGTGCCAGCTTTTTTGGTGCCGTTGGTAGATCTCACCACGGTTCTGGGACCTACTCTCTGGACCTCGGCTTAGTTGGAACCGACTCACGGGACCATGACTTGGCTGCCGGCACCAGAATCCCTAGCACAGCACTGATTTTCTTCCATGGCGGTTCCAGTTGCTTTGACAGTTTTGAGTCCTCTCATGACTCCTTCTCTGGGGTCAGGCTCATTAAGCAGGGTGTGACCCGGTTCCGGGCTCCCATCCCTCTTCAGGAAGGACCTGCCTTTCAGATTATGGAGAGAGCCCTAACCTCAGAAGGCTCACTATTGGCACCCTCAGCGCCAGAATGTCATATATATGTATCCTCTGGCTTGAAGCTGTCACAGTCTACTACATTGGGGCAATGGGCATGGGAGCAGCAAGGTACCCTACCACAGGGTATCCTCACTTCAGAGTCCTCTTCAGACCTTCCCCCTGATGAGCCACCCCGTAAAAGACCATACAAGAAGCTCATTGATTCACCAGAAGAATCTCTCACCGAGGATACAGATTACGATGAAGGGGAAGAGTCCCACGGTCACCCCCTGAAGATCTTAAAGCAGAGGGATGACTGGATGTCCACCAACCCTTCCTCTGAGGAATTTGTCTTCTTGCAGGCTTTCTTTGCCAGACCCTCTACTTCCTGGGTGAGTCTACCTGCAGATGAGTTAGTCAAGCTCATCATGCAGCATACTTGGAAGACCCCTAACACTGTTGAGCCAATTCGCCAGAGATCTGACAAAATACTGTCCTCCCCAGAGGCTCAGTTCCACTGGTCCAAGGGTTTAGCGGTAGATGGTATGGTGGTGACAGTGACCACAAAGAAGGAACTCACAGAGGAGAGTCCTGCTGTCCATACTCTAAACCAAGAGTCTTGGACTTTGGACAGATTAGGGAAGTGGGTTCATGCTTCATTGACCTTTGCCATACAGTAGTTGAATTATTTGGCATATTTCGCCCGTCTTCAAAGGGACCTGATCACTGAATTCTCAGGAACCTTAGCAGGAGCAGTGTCTGACAAGGTACGCAACAAGGTTGCCTCCCAGCTTGCCACCCTAGAATCCATCTCTAACTTGTCCATGCAGTTGATTGCACATACAACCGAAAGGGTCGGCCAGAGCAGCAGTTGCAGGTGTTGTCATGCGACGGCATGCCTGGATGCGCTTGTGCAACTTCACGGACCCCTTTAAGTCTTCCTTCATCAATGCTCCCATTTATGCTTCTTCCCTGTTTAGCCCCAAATTTAAATGAGAAGGACAGAAAAACCCTTTCTGCTGTGGGCATACATTTTTCCAGTCCTCAACAATCCTATACCAAGAATCAGAGGAGTGGAAATATGTGATTCATGAAGTCCCAAGGGCCTTTTCGTGACACACATGGTGAGTTTTCTCCTGGTACAAAGGGGGGGAACTCCTCGAGAAGCTGCCCCTCCCATGGCAGAGAGGGCCCGTGTAACCAGGGATTCCTTCTCTGGACAGCCCTATCAGCGCTCCTGAAGATTGGCCCAATTGCTTGCCACTGGAAGCAGTCGGGGGATGATTCTGCCTGCACCACTTAGTCTGGCACTCAATAACATCAGATTCCTGTGTGCAGACAATAATTACCAGAGGTTACCATATCTCCTTCAATCTTTATCCAAGGCCGCAAAGGCAAATCCCCATAGTTCCACCCAATCAGAGGGGCACAGCAGCTCAAGAAATTCTAAAGCTGCTTGAAAAAAAGAGTCATCCAAACAGTCCCACCAGACCAAGATGGATCCAAATTTTACCCAAGGTTCTTTTACTGCCAAAAAAGACATGGTACTGGAGGTCAGTTTTAGACTTCAGTATTTTGAACAAGTATGTCAGGCGCACAAAATTTCGGATGGTCATGGCTCAGTCTAGCGTTCCATTTTTGGACAAAGGTGATTGGATGTGCTTGATAGATCATCAGGATGCGTATTACCACATAAAAATGGACAAATGCTCAAGAAGATATCTCCGCTTCTGGCTGGGAGCCAATCAATACCAGTTTTGAGTGCAGCCCTTTGGTCTCACCACAGCCTCCAGGATGTTCATCAAATGTACGGCAGTAGTAACAGCTCATTTGAGACTGTAAAGATTCCAGATGTTTTCATATTTAGACGATTGGCTCCTTACCGCCCCCACCAAGCATGTACTGCTTCAGACCTTACACTGCTCTTAGGCATCTCAATAAAGAAAGAGATCATGCTTGGTTGTTCTACCTCATCATACATTACAAAGGTTAAGGTCTCGGCTCAAAGTGATACTTTCTTAAGACATAGTCCCAGCTCACTTAGTCTTACAACTACTAGGGTCAATGGTAGCAACAATCACCTTAATTCCCCTTGTGAGACCCAACATGAGGCTGCTACAATGGCTCCTAGAATCACAGTGATCTCTATTAACACACCCCATGTCTTGCCCAGTCAGCAAAACAAACAGTTGCAAGCAGGATCTGAATTGGTGGATGAAGCCAGAAGAGGAGTTATAGAGTCGCCCTTTTTCACCCCCTCAGCCCAAGGCCATAGTGACCACTAATGCATCCCTGATTGGGGGGGGCATTTTCAGGGAAAGACAGTCCAAGGTGCTTGGTCCCCCGTAGAGGCCAATTTGCATATCAGAGTCCTAGAACTGAGTGTGATGCTTCTAGCGTTACAAGCATTCCAATCTGCCCTTCCGTCGTGGACATTTGCTATCCAGTTAGACAACATGTCAGTTGTCTGGTGCATCAACAAACAAGGAGGAACCAAATCCTATCCGTTATGTCAGGAAGCCTTGAGGGTATGGTAATGGGCAATTGCCTCCAACCGATTTCTGATAGCAATGCACATTCCTGGGAATTCCAGTGTGATTGAGGACAAACTGAGCAGATGCATTCTCCTGCCTCACAGGTTGTCTCTCAATACCATAGTAGCGATGGAGATTTTTCATCATTGCGGTCAGCCTTGCTGCGATCTGTGTGCATCTGCCATGAACCACAAATGCAGCAACTACTTCGCCTTAATCTCCCTCAGGGGGAATCCCCAATGGATACTCTTATACACGTTTGACCCCCGGACTGCTTTACACCTTTCCTCCTTTTCCCCTGATACCACAGTTTTTGAAGAAAGTGCAACTGCTGAGAAGCAAAGTAATCCTCATTGTACTCTGTTGGCTCCGTCAAGTCTGGTTCCCCTTTCTTTGGCCTTACCTCGTTCACTGCCCATGGATTCTGGACCCAACTCCAGGACTGCCGTCTTTCCCACAGGGGCTGTTCCATCTCATCCTCTCAAGCTGACCGCTTGGTACCTCCACTTTGATAATTGCCAGGCAGAATAATCTATCTTCCCCAGCACAAAAGATACTTCTGGCTTCCCATAAACCATCCACCTGGAAACTTTATCATAGTAAATAGAACAGATTTGCGATCTGGTCTCAAGAAAGAGGCCTTGACCCCTTTTCAGCCCTGATTAATAAAGTGTTAGAATATTTGTCAACTTTACTCCAATCAGGAGCCTCATCTATCAGACCCCATTTAGTAGCTGTTTTAAATTTCCATAATGGCTTCAATGATTTTTCCTTGATATCTCACCGTCTCTGCAAAACCTTCTTAATGGGAGTCATGCATTTAAAACCACCCTTTAAAGAACCCATTGAACTTTGGAGTTTGAAATTAGTATTACAAACTTTGGTTCGTCAACCTTTTCAACCAGCAGCCACCTGTGATATAAAATTTTTGTCTTGGAAGACCTTATTCCTGGTAGCCATCACTTCAGCCAGGAGAATATCAGAATTACATGCCTTGTGTGTAAAGCGCCCATACATCATTTTTCAAAAAGAGAGAGTATCCCTTCGGACTAACCCCTCCTTTCTACCCAAAGTTGTTTCAGACTCAAATATTAAACAATCCATTGACCTGCCAGTTTTCTTCCAAACTTTTCAAACAAAGGAGAATATTGTTTGCATTTGTTGGATGTATGTAGGCAATTAAGTTTTTACTTAGGACTAAATCATTCAGAAAAATCGGACCAACTGTTCCTGTCTTTTTCAAATCCTAGATTAGGCAAGCCAGTTTCCAAAGTCACTTTGTCAAAATGGTTGAGAGATTGCATCACTATGTTTATCAACAAAATAAAATGAGTCTGTCAGCTAAAGTGAAGGCTTACTCCACCAGATCAGTTTCCACTTCAGTAGCCTTTCATTCAAGAGCCACTATGGATGACATTTGCGCAGCAGCTACTTGTGCCACCCCTCATACTTTTATTACTCATTACAAATTGGACATGGTCTCCAGGGGAAGAGCATTCTTTAGCTCTATGGTGCTCAGGAATATCCTTCCATAGGGCCTCCCAAGACGTAAAGTAGCTAGGGACTCTGTCCTGTCATGAATGAATGAAGATTGACAACATCAGATAAAGAAGTTATGTTTTTACCATAATGTTCCATCTGTGTTGTCGATCTTCATGCATTCTTGACATCCCACCCTCCTACTTCTCTCTAAAGACTCCTGGAGGTTCGGAACTAGTCCTGGTTCTGTGATACGGCAGTTGCACAGAAAAGCTTTCGCTTTATTATTTCTATGGGCAAACTCAATCTGAAGGGAAGAGAGGCAGTATGGGTAACTTTAGCTCGAGAGTTTCTGGCTGACTCGAGCTTGTTATATGGTCCGAGTCGGTTTCGAGGATGGAACCGAAACCCAACTGTCAAGAATGAATGAAGATCAACAACCCAGATGGAACTTTATAGTAAGAACATAACTTCTTTTTACTAGAAAATGAAAGTCAAAGTCTAAACCAAATGTACTAGAAGTAGTGAATATCGTAAACAACTGTGAGTGAAATCTTTAAAAAGAGTTAGAACAAATTACATAGAAAACATGGGAATTGTGAGAACAATACATACAGAATAATGTTTTGGAGGAGGAATGAGGTTTAAGGGATTGCAGGAATTGAATGAGCTATGTAATGTTTGACTGACAATGACAGGATAGATTTTAAGTGATATATAATATTTGCAATTAAAAATGTGTCAAAATGGTTTGTTTTCATTGATGTATGATTGCCTATGTCATAAATTATAATTTAAAGATGTTTCTTGTTAAAAAAAACAGATTTACACCATCAACATCCTAATAATGTGATACATAAACAAGCAAGGAGGTATCACATCTTTCTGCATCTGCAGACTAGTTCTGATTGCATAGGACACTGAAGTAGTTCATTGCAGCATTTTCCAACAAACTGTGTATATCCTTTCACAGAAGAACACTGTGGCAGATTCTTTGAGCAGATCTAGAGTAGAACCCCGAGAATAGATGCTGAACAGAGAGGTATTTCTGGACATTGTCCATCAGTGGGTACTCCCCAGACAGATCGTTTTGATTGTGTACACAACAGAAAGCTCAGGTTGTCCAGCTCCAGAGTGCCATGCCTTTAACCATAGAGGATAGATGGCATGCCTTTTTCTTTGAAGGAGAAGTTCCTTTATGCATACACTCCACTTCCTCTAATTCCCAAAATCCTTTTTAAAATCAAGGACAACCCAAAATCCATACAACTCTGCCCCCCCCCCTTCTGTTTCACTTGGCCAGAGTTAATCATCATCAGAAATTACTTCGCAAGATGGACTTGTTCACACAGAAGAAAGATTTCTCTTAATTCATTGCAATCTACAGACCTTGGTTCTGACTCTCTGCGTGATATAATTTTAATTCCCTTTAGATGTCTCTTTACTGAGGATGTGCTTAAGGTTCTACGGAGGGGGGACTAAATACTAGGAAATTGTATGTTTCTAAATAGAAAATGTTTTCTTTATGGAGTCATAAAAACAATCAGGACCCTGGATATTCCAAATATTTTTTTCTTATGCATGTGAATTGCTCAAAGCTGGATTTGTTTCTCTTTTAACAAAGCACATCTGTCAGATATCTCTGGCTGCTTCTGGATGTGCCACTTCTCGTTTTGAGGACAGACTGTTTTTAAAAGGCATCCTTACATATTGGACCACAAAGGAGAGCCATTCCCCTTTCTTGGAACCTGAAACTGTGACCTGGAAAAACATACCCCATCTCCTTTTAAGTGTGCTGTGTAATTTTCTGTTTTTAAAACTATTTCTGGTGGCCTTGACTTCATTAAAAGGGTGTCAAAGCTGCAAGCACTGGTTTACTAGGTGTAGCCTTCACAGTCTTTTATAACATACCTCAGTACAGGGCTCTCCTCGATCTTTTTCTTACCTTTGGGAGTGTCCCATCAGTTTATAGTACTGTAACAGTGATTCAAGGAAGAACATAGTTCAGATGTTCTTCGTGTTTCACTGTTGCAGTCATTACATTTAAGTAATGTGCTGGCAGGTTGCCCTCAGTCGGCCTGAATTCCAAAGTCTTGGGTCCTGCATCGGTTGCTGTCTTCTCTTCCATGACGTCAGGGGTATAAAACATGCAGTCGATGCCATTTTCTTTAGTCTTTCATGCTGTGCGGTACCCGAGGCAGAAGCATTTTGCAAGTGCCAGTCGGCCGACTACTGAATTATTCTAGTTTGAGTTTCAGAACCGAAGTCTTCACTAAAGCTAAGTAACCCGCTGGGGAAACTTTTTTTTCTTGCTCCTTGCCAATGTCAGAAAAAGTTAATAATTGTATTACTTGTGGGAAGCAAATACCTCATAAGGATTTACATTTATACTGTATTCCTTGCCTAGGCCCTGATCACAAAGTGCCTGGCTGTCGGTTTTGTGCTAGATTTAACTAATGCACTAATCTGAAGTAGGAACTTCATTTGTCAGCAACCTTTGGGTATCGGATCCGATCTCGGATCCGAGACGGCAACTTAATTCACAGCTAATAGATCCGAGCTCCTAGCTCCTCCCCTTACCCATAACCCCCTGCTAACCCTGATTGAGCCCAGATCTAGTTTGCCGCGCTTAGACTCAGCAGCTAGGTTACGAGCTCCTGCTCAGATAAGTGGTCTTGATTTACTTATTACATTTAAATCTCCTTAAAGTGTGTGTGGTTAGGTTCCTTAGTGTTAAAAATCCTATATTTAATTATTTTTTGTGGTAATTTGTGTTCTCCTCCCCTCCTTCGCTGGTTCATAGTGTGAGTGTGTGCTTGTAAGTTGGGGCCTTACGTGTGAGTGTGGTTTTTTTTTGTAGTCAAAAAAACAAAAAAAAATGTCTGAGGCCCCAAAGTTGGTTTTCTCCAAGTGCACCGAGTGTGGCCATAAACTCTCACCGGCAGATGGCCACACTCGGTGTGTCCGGTGCCTTGGGGTTGAACACCTATCTTCTGGTTGCGCGATTTGCGCTGCGTTCAACCCAAGGGCACTGAAGGACCGGAGGTCGAAGCTGATCCTGGCGGGACTTTTGCCCCCGGATTCGGCTTTGGCCTCCGGTACTTCTGTGGCCTCCTCCCAGACCTTGGTGGTGGCCACTCCTGCCTCTCTCCCCCCGGCCGGGACTCAAACTCCCGCTTCTGCGCCGGAGGAGGGGGAGGCCAGGAAGGAAAAGAAGAGGGAGAAGCACCACAAGCGGAGGGCCAAGGCCTCTGCGTCGGCCCCCCCAGCTAAGCGGGCTTCTCCCTCTAGGTCTTCCAGGTCTAGGTCTCCTCCTTCTCGGACCCGGTCTCCATGCTTTTCACCGGGTCCCGAGGAGGGGGAGACCTGATCTCCATCGAGGTCATCGAGGCGGCACTCCCGGCCTGCCTCGGTGGCCTCGTCGAGATCAACACGCAGCCTGTCGGAAGCCGATTTGGACCGTGTGATGAGAAGGTTCATCCAGGCCCAAATGCAGATGGGAGTGCTCTTACCTCCCCCACTCCGGGGGGGAGCTCAACACCCTATTTTGCCCCGATAGCTCCTTCTCCGACCCGCTTCCTGGGTTCGGAGCGTTCGGAGCCAAGCAGCGTCGGAGCCGGGGTTGGGTTGGCGCCGACAGTATCGGGTACTTCGGCACTGACTCTCCCCTCGAGCTTGCCGGATCCATCCTTGTCGGATCCGAGCTATCGGAGCTGTGCCCTGAGCTTCGGATCCGGGGGGTTTAGTGTGCCTTCGGCTCTTTCCAGGTCAGAGCACACTGGCCTCTCAGATCCATTGGTCTCGGCGCCGGCTCCAATCCACCCTTTGGATCTGGGCGAGGGTCGGCTCTCGGATCCCACTGAGAGCGGCTGTCCCTCGGCATTTGAGGTAGTGGAGAGGGCACTGTTGAGGGCATCCAGGCACCCGCTCCCTGCTACGGCTCCATCCCGCACTCCCTCTCGTTTGGGTCAGGCTTCCGTTACTCTGCCTCAGGGACAGCCTGCTTTGACGTCTCAGGTCGTTCCACTGGAACAGGGCGTTGCTGGTGAGTCCTCCTCGGACAGCCCCCCCGAGGATGTTCCTCACAAGCAGAAGTGTAAGAGGAGGCACGTGGACTCCCCCGAGTCCTTAACAGAAGATGCGGATTTGGATGACGGGGAAGGCTCCCCAAGATCACCCCCTGAGGATGTCTCCTTCAGAGACATCATGGAAATGCTTAGGATCGGGGGGGTGGTCTGCCCCCAAGGCTTCCTTTGATGAATCCGTGTTCCTGGAGGCGTTCGAAGCAGGCCCGTCTACCTCTTGGGTGTCCCCTCCGGCCGACCCCCTGGTGGACCTGAATACCACCAGGGCTTGGAAGGAGCCGGACACTGTGGAGCCAGTTCCCAAATGCCCCGATAGGATTCTGAGCCGCCTTTCGGAGAAGTCCCACTGGAGCAAGGGTCCCCCCGTAGATGCCATGTTGGTGGCGGCAGCCACCAAGAGGGAATTAGCTCAGAAGAGCCCCTCTGTGCATCCACCGAGCAAAGAGTCCCACTCGATGGATCGCCTAGGGAAGCGGGTCTTTAGTTCAGCGACCTTCTCAGTAAGGTCCTTGAACTACATGGCACATGTCATTAGGATGCAGCGAGACCTTATCAAGGAGTACGCTGCTTCCCCCCTGGAGTCCATGTCGGCGGAAGACAAGCAGTTGTATTCCACTCGCATGGCCACTCTAAGATCAATATCGAATACCTCTATGCGGCTTTTATCCCATGCCACAGAGGGAGCCGCTAGAGCTAGCGGAGCAGGCCTAGTCATGAGACATCAGGCCTGGCTCCGACACTGTGACTTCGTGGAACCTTTCAAGGCGTCATTTGCGAATGCCCCTTTTGATGGTTCTGCCTTATTTGGCAAGACCGTTCGCGAGACTTTAGTCCAGAGCGAAAAGGACGGGAAGACGCTGTCTGCCGTTGGAGTCCACTTCTCTGCTCCCCAGAGGTCCTTCTCCAAGAACCAAAAGGGACAGAAGAAGATGTAGTTCCGGAAATTGCAGCATTCCCAACCTGCTCCGGACAACCAGTCCTTCCGTGGCAGAGGAGGACAGGGAGGACGCCGCCCTAGAGGCAGAGGGGTCCCGAAAAATTTTGGGTCCAGAGAATCCTTCTCTGATCAGCCCACGAAGCAACCCTGAGGGGTGGCCCGACTGCTCCACTCTGGAGGCAGTTGGGGGGCATTTCTCGAGGCAGCTGGCAGATTGGGAGTCCCATCACAACTTATCACTGGGTGCTTCGCATCATATCCAGAGGTTACCACATTCCCCTGTATCACGTCCCCAAAATCAGAAACCTCCCCAATGTACCACCCGATCAGAGGGAGGTAGCAGCTGCAGAGATTCGGCAGCTCCTAGAAAAAAGAGCCATCCAACCCATCCCCCCAGGCCAAGTTCGGATTAGGGTTTTACTCCAGGTTCTTTTTGGTGCCAAAAAAGACAGGGGACTTAAGACCAATTCTCGACCTTTCTTCCTTGAACCTGTTAGTAACCAAACAAAAATTCTGGATGGTCACCCTTCAATCCATCCTCCCTCTTCTGCGGGAGAATGACTGGATGTGCTCAATAGACCTCAAGGATGTGTACTACCACATTCGGATGGACAGACGATCCAGGAGGTTTCTCCGCTTCTGGCTGGGAGCCAGTCACTACCAGTTCAGGGTCCTTCCCTTTGGTCTTACCACAGCCCCCAGGGTGTTTACCAAAGTATTAGCAGTGATAGCGGCCCACCTGAGACTCCAGGGAATACAGGTTTTTCCGTACCTGGACGACTGGCTGCTGACCGCCCCAACAAGGCATCTACTCTGCTCAGCCAGGGACTACTTTCTTCGACTTGCCCCCCGGCTGGGCATCACTATCAACATGGACAAGTCCTCTCTTGTGCTGACCCAGGTGATAGAGTTCATAGAGGCCAAAGTAGACACGAGGTACCTTCTAGCATTTCTGACTGCGGAATGACTGCAGAGCCTGAGGCTTCATGTGCGGGCCATCCTCCAATTAGAATCTCCACCAGCGGAGTTGGTCCTGAGGGCTCTAGGCTCCATGGCAGCGGCAATCACTCTTCTGCCATTGGCTCGTCTCAACATGAGGGTCCTGCAGTGGACCCTTCAAGTCCAGTGGTCCTTTCTACACTAACCCCTAAGCCATCCTATTCCCCTCAACAGGGCTTGCAGGAGGGCTCTCTTGTGGTGGCTCCACTCCCCGGACCTCCATACGGGACATCCCTTCTCTATGCCTCTCCCCCTCGCCACGGTGACCACGGACGCCTCTCGCCTCGGGTGGGGGGGGCATTGCTCAGGCAGGACGGTCCAAGGCACGTGGAACGACACAGAGACCTCTTTGCATATCAATGTTCTGGAGATGAGGGCGGTGCTCTTGGCATTGCATGTACTTCACAACCTTCTTCCTGTAGGAACTATTGCGATACAGACGGACAACATGTCAGTTGTCTGGTACATCAACAAACAGGGGGGAACCAGGTCCTATCCTCTCTGTCGAGAGGCCATGAGAGTGTGGGAATGGGCGATCTCCACCAACCGCTTTCTCATTACAAAGCACATTCCGGGACAGTCCAACATACTAGCGGACAGACTCAGCCGCACCATCCTTTCACCTTACAAGTGGTCTCTCAATCCCCAGGTAGCGAAGCGGATTTTTGCCGTGTGGGGGCAACCCTGTTGCGATCTCTTCGCCTCTCCCTCAAATACGAAATGCAACAGCTACTTCGCTCTAATTACCCCCTTTGGGGAATCCCCGAGAGATGCTCTGGTGCATGCTTGGCCTCCTGTTCTGCTTTATGCGTATCCTCCTCTACCCCTGATGCTGAAACTCATACAGAAAGCCAGTCGGTTGGGTGGCAGAATGATCCTCATTGCCCCATTCTGACCTCGTCAAACGTGGTTCCCTTACCTGTGGTCTCACCTGGTGAATCCTCCTTGGATTCTGGATCCCATACCAGATCTAATTTCTCACTCACTAGGTCTCCCGACCCCGAATCTGGACAGCCTAAAGCTGACAGCTTGGCTGCTCCAGTTCCACTCCTAGTCAGGACTCCCGGTATCTCTTCCCCAGTTAAAGGCATACTAGTAGCGGCACACAAACCTTCCACTAGAAGGGTCTATCGCAGTAAGTGGAAGCGCTTCTCCATCTGGGTGGAGCATCATAATTTAGATCCCTTCACAGCACCGTTGCCGACTGTGTTGGAGTTCCTTACAGCTCTTTTTCATCAGGGGGCTAGCTGCTCAACGGTCAAGGTTCAACTAGCAGCTATTTCTCATTACCATGTGGGACATGAATCAGGGCCTTTGATCACGGCAAAATTGTGCAAAACCTTTCTCAGGGGTACTTTCTTGCTCAGACCCCCTCTCAAAGACATTGTACCCCCTTGGGATTTATCACTAGTCTTGCAGGCCTTGACAGCTCCCCCTTTTGAACATGCTGCTTCTGTTGATCTTAAGTACTTATCCTGGAAAATGGCGTTCCTGGTCGCTATTACTTCAGCGAAAAGAGTTTCCGAGCTTCAGGCCCTTTGTGCAAAACCCCCGTACTTGGCCTTCCACCAGGATAGAGTATACCTCAGGACTAATCCCTCATTTCTTCCTAAGGTGGCCTCAGAGGCGAATATCAATCAATCTATTAACCTGCCTGTCTTCTTTCCTAAGTATCAAAACAAAGGAGAATACAAATTGCATTCGTTAGATGTGCACAGACAACTGCACTTCTACATTCATAGGACTGCTGGTCATAGACAGTCTTACCAGTTGTTCATCTCCTTTGCCAAATTTAACTTAGGCAAATCTGTTTCTAAAGTCACTCTGTCACGATGGATATCACAGTGCATTCTTATGGCCTACGAAAGTTCTGGAAGGCCCGCACCTCAGGCAGTACATGCGCATTCTACTCGTTCTATATCTACCTCTGTTGCCTTTAGGTCTAGAGTATCGTTGGATGATATTTGCTCTGCAGCCACTTGGTCCTCATCCCATACTTTTATCAACCATTATAAGCTGGATGTTATCTCCAGAGGGAGAGCATCCTTTGACTCCGCAGTGCTCCGGAACATCCTTCCATGAAGACCGCCCAAAATCTAGGTAGCTGGGGACTCTGTCCCAAAGGTTGCTGACAAATGAAGGTTCCTACTTCAGATTAAGAAGTTATGTACTCACCATAACGTTCCATCTGAGTAGGTATCTTCATTTGTCTGCAACCATCCCCCCCTCCTTCCCCCTGACCTTCAGATTTTAGTTCTGGATGTCCCTTTGGGACGTATCTAGCCTGTTAGCTGCTTATATATGGGCAAACTTGATCTGAGGTCAATCAGGGTTAGCAGGGGTTTATGGGTAAGGGGAGGAGCTAGGAGCTCGGATCTATTAGCTGTGAAATAAGTTGCCGGCTCGGATCCGATACCCAAAGGTTGCAGACAAATGAAGATACCTACTCAGATGGAACGTTATAGTGAGTACATAACTTCTTATTAAGCTTCCGCATATTTTTGCATCAAAGTATTTTGGAAACCGATTTAACTAGCCAGAAATGTCGTCGGATAGCAGTCCGACTACTGGAGTACATAAAAAACGCAAAGAAAAGGACAGAGAAAGGCAGTCGAGATCCAAAACCGACGATGAAACTTCTCCTAAGCCAGTCACCAATTTGCCGGTAAACAGTGAGGCACTTTCGCAGCCCCTGATACCCACTACCTTCGAGTCGCAGGCCTCTACTGACACCCATGTGGAGTCCAGCATGCCGCAAAATACTCAAGGTATTGGACCGACAGATGTGTCTCCCTTGGAAGGGTCCGGAGCCGCTGAGCAGGCACCAGCTTCTGAGGGTGTATTCAGACCTCAACATTTGTATATCAAACCGACGACAGCTGCAAAACCAAGGACAAAAGCAACTTCTAAAACTAAAAAACTGACGCATGAGCCACGTGCACAGGCCTCTATGCCTAAAAAACAGATGATCAAAATGGCTGAAGACCTCATTACCTTGATCAGGGGTAACCATCCCCCTTCAGATAAGAGGCCTAGGCAAGACACTGATTATGAATCTTCAGATCAGGTTTCTATTTCTTCTGATTCCTCTTGTGATCAGGAATTATCTATACCTCCGTATGAGGATTCTGATGCAGAGGAGTCTATACCATCTGCATCTCCTCCTGAGGATTATTCATTTGGAGAAACCTTGCATACTTTGAGGGAGCATTTTCACTGGGAGAGTCAAGACTTCTCAGAATCAAAAAAGAGGCTCAGGGGTTTCATTCTTCTGCCTCAGCACATGCCTTTAGCCGTTCCCGTTTTAGACATTGTGGATGATGTGTTTTCGGAGTCAAGCCTGACCCCTGACTCCTTACCTCCGGCTCCCAGTAAGCCTGACAGATATTACAGGGTCCCTGACTCACAAACATTTTTATTGAGAAACCCTGCTGTTGATCCTGAAACTATTTCACGGGGTCCCAAGGGAGTTAAGGCCTCAACAGCAAAAATCCAACCCCCTCTGACAGAGATTCAAGGGCACAGGACAGATGGGGAAAAAGGTTTATACATCTGCAACCTTGGCAATCAGGGCCTTAAACTGTCAATTACATATGCTAAAGTACCAACAACATGTTATGGGATGGCTGAAACAGAAAATGATGTTGATTTCAGAATGTGCAGAAAATAAAGAATTGCAGGAATTATTGCCTGCAGCTGAACAGGTTGGAAAGCATACTTTGCAATGTGGTTTTGACTCCTTAGAGGCTTCCTGCAGGGCCGCAGTTACTGGATCCGTGATTAGGAGGCATGCATGGTTAAAGGAGTAGAATTTACCTGATCATGTTAAAGCTAAATTGCTAGATGCACCGTTACAGCATGATTCTCTGTTTGGTATTAAGACAGAAGAGGTTTTAAAGAAAATGGAAGACAAAGTTAAGTCTATGCAAACTGTTAAAGATTTCTTACAATTGCAACCACCTAGATTCAGTAGACACTGGCCTACAAGAAATTGGTCCTTTCCTGTGTCAGAGCTCAAAGGGGCAAATCCAGACGCCCAAAGGATTCCAGATACCAGGTGCAAGATTCATACAGGTCAAAGCAATGGGACGCTTCTACCTCCAAATCTAGGGGAGATAAAGCGCAAATCTACAGAAAACAATCCCAATGACTTCCCTCTGCCTACACCAAGCACTTGTCTTTTGGCAGCACCCATAGGGGGAAAGTTAGCACTTTTTGCTCCAAATTGGCAGTTAATAACACAGGACAAGTGGGTACTAAACATAGTATCACAGGGATACAGATTTCATTTCCACACTCTGCCAATGGCAAATGGTTGGACAGATCTGCCAAAAAAATCAATGGGCAAAGGCACAGAAACAGGTTACGTCCCTCATGGCTATGGGAGCCGTTCAGCCAGTACCAGAACAGGAAAAAGGACAAGGTTTTTACTCAAGACTGTTCTTGGTACCCAGAAAGGACCAGGCCTGGCGCCAGTACTGGATTTATCGATTATTAACACATACCTGGACATTCCAAAATTCAAAATACTGACTTTGCAGCAGCTTCTGCCCATGCTGGGCAAGAATGCTTGGCTGGTGACATTGGACCTAAAAGAGGCATACCTGCATGTCCCAATAAGACAATCATGCAGAAGATACCTCAGATTCAAGGCTGGCTTAATGCATTACCAATTCTCTGCACTGCCCTTTGGCTTATCTACTGTGCCCATGGTCTTTACAAGGTGCCTGGCACCGGTAATTGCATTTTGCAAACAACGAAATATACAAATATATCCTTACTTAGACGACTGTCTCATTCAAGCAGAGAACAAGGACATTCTTCTTCGACACCTGGCGTTTGTGATAAGGCTTCTAACATGCCTAGGATACACAATAAACGAAAAGAAATCACAACTGGTGCCCTCTCAAAAGATAACATTCCTGGGTGCAAGCTTGAATACAACTGCCCAGATGGCTTTCCTCACGCCAGACAAGCAAAGGCAACTGACTACTTACTTCAAACTGATGGCAACAAAAACCCAGTTATCTGCAAGACAAATTCTGCAGGCTCTGGGCTTCATGGCATCCTGCATCCTACTGATTTCATATGCAAGACTGCATATGAGGAAACTTCAGTGGTACCTGAAAAGTTTATGAAGTCAACATTCTCACAGTCTGGAAGCAATGATTCCTCTCATTCCCTGCCTACAACAGGAGTTTCTATGGTGGGCAAAGGCATGTCACCAAAACATGGGACGGGCCTTCACTCTTCCCCCCCTACCAGCTAAACCTTAACAGACGCATCGGATTATGCCTGGGGGGGCCCACATGGCAGGAAGATGCATACAGGGCATATGGACCCCAAAACAAATGCATCTACATATCAACCAGAAAGAGATGCTAGCTGTTCAAAATGCCCTAACAGCCTTCAAGGACTTACTTCATCCAGGACAACTACTGATAAAGACACAGTCATGTGGTATATAAACAAGCAAGGGGGCACACACTCATACCCCGTTTGCAGATTAGCCATGGCACTGTGGGATACAGCTTTGACCTACCAAATACATCTTCAAGCTCAGTTCCTGCCAGGAAAGCAAAATACACTGGCAGACAATTTAAGCAGGAACCTTATGGATCCTCACGAGTGGAAACTAAATCCACAGGTCTTCAGCATGATAACAGAGAAATGGGGGGGCCCAGACATAGATCTATTTGCCTCTCCTCAAAATTATCAATTGAAAAGATTCTGCACAAGGACTTATCACAGACAAGCATGGAAAGTGGACACCCTATCCTTCAGTTGGAAAAACCTATCAGTTTTTCTCCTTTCCTCTTCTGCTTCTTCTCCCCAAGGTCCTCCTAAAAGTCAGACAAGAGAAACCAAAGATGATACTAATTGCCCCAGACTGGCCCCGACAGTACTGGTACCCACTACTAAGGAACTTGTCTCAATACCCAGCTTGGACCTTACCTCAGTGACCTCAACTACTGTCCCAGCAAAACAATCAGATCCTGCACAATCAACTACAGACACCGAACCTGGCAGCATGGCTGAGTATGTAGTTATACAAACAACACCTCTCAGTAAAGCTGATGTTCTTCATACCACATTGCTGCAGTCCTAACACTTGGGTAGTCCGCTGTCCCAGTCGGCCCGAATACCAAAGTATATGGCTGACGTCGGTCAAGGCGCATTAGTCTGACGTCAGGACGTCAGGGTACTAATGCGCATGACCGACGTCATATCCTCAGTCTTTTTTGCCGCATGGTCCGATGCAGAAGCAGTTTTGCGAGTGCAGGTTGGCGTTCTGAAATTTTCTGAAGTCGGAGTTTCAGACCGAATCAAAGTTGGCTAAGTACCCCGTTGGGGAATATTTTGGTTTTTCTTGCCTCAGTATTTAACCGGATGTCAGAAAAAGTGAATAACTGTATTTCTTGTGGGAAACAGATACCTCATAGGGATTACCATACCTTGTGTATACCTTGCTTAGGGCCTGAGCACGACGTTGTTGGATGTCGCTCTTGTGCTAGATTTAACAAACGCACTATAAAGAGAAGATTAGACTGTGCCAGGTTAGTTTTTGGGAAGCGTTGTAATTATAAAATGCCGTCGGATGCTCCGATGCCCGCTTCGTCCAAAAAACGCAAGGACAAAGCAGCCAAGCCTAGGTTGGAAGAACCGTCAGTCCCGGACGTCGGTTCTTTAGAAGGCTCGGTGGAGTCGGAGGCTCTGCCAGAAGTTTCTTTGGAGTCTCAGGGAGAGACTTTACTGTTACAAGATGTGTCCTCTCAGGAGGTAGGCCAGGCTGAAGGGGCTTCTCAGGTGGCTGTTCTCCCCGCCCTTCCTAAGGTGGTTAGGCCCTCCCCTTCTGTTTCCAAGGCTTCTTTGAGAGGCAGGCCAGGTTTAACTTCAGTGGGTGTCTCTCCTAGTTCTTCAGGATCTTTGCCTAAGAAACATATGCTTAAAATGGCAGAAGATTTGATTACTATGATTAGAGGTTCTATGCCCCTCCTGATAAGAGGCCTAGGGTGGAACCTGAGCTTGAGAGTTTTGAGCAGTGTTCGAGGCTTCTGAGTCTTGCTGAAGACTTACAGGAGTATCCTCCTTATTCTGATTCTGATGTAGATGATTCTACTCCTTGCTTCTCCTCCTGAGGATTTTTCTTTTTCAGAGACTCTTCATTCCATGAGGGAACATTTTAAATGGGAAGGACAAGATTTCTCTGATTCCAGGAAGAGGCTTAGGGAATTTTTGTTTTACCCCAGCATAGACCTTTAGCTATACCTCCTGTTCTGGATGTGGTGGAAGATGTTTTTGCA
Organism: Protopterus annectens; assembly: GCF_019279795.1. Lineage (NCBI taxonomy): Eukaryota > Metazoa > Chordata > Ceratodontiformes > Protopteridae > Protopterus > Protopterus annectens. The sequence continues at coordinate 762,650,445 of NC_056726.1, read as the reverse complement.
GAGGCTTCCCTGAACCCTGATTCTTTGCCTCCTGCCCCAGTTAAACCGGATAGGTATTATAGGGTGCCTGAAGCTCATAAGTATCTTTTAAGAGTCCTAGGGCAGACCCAGAAACTGTTTCTCAGGGGCCTAAAGGTGTTAAGGCTTCTGTTGTTAAAAATCCTGTTCCTCCTGATAAAGAGGCAAGGGCTTTGGATAGATGGGGAAAGAAAGTGTATACTTCTTCCACTTTAGCCATGAGGGCTTTGAATTGCCAGTTCCACATGTTAAAATATCAGAATTATCTCCTTTCACAATTGAAGTCTAAGGTGGATGCTCTGGAAGGTATTGAGAGTAAAGAGTTGCAGGATTTAGTTCATGTGTCTGAACAGGTGGGTAAGCATTCCTTGCAATGTGGTTTTGATGCTGTGCAGGCCTCTTCGAGGGTGGCTGCCACTGGTTCTGTTCTTCGCAGGCACGCCTGGCTGAGGGATCAGAATTTAGCTGAGCATGTTAAGACAAGGATTTTGGATGCTCCGTTACAGTCTGATGTGTTGTTTGGTTCGCCTGTGGAAGCAGTTTTAAAGAAAATGGAGGACAAGGCTAAGTCTATGCAGACTGTTAAAGATTTTTGCAGGTTCAGCCTCAAGTTTAGTAGAAATTGGCCTACTAAGGGATGGACATATCCTTCTTATGATTCCCAGTCTAGGGGTAGGTCTAGACGTGGTAGGGGCAGAGCTCAAGGTTCTTTTAGGCCTAGAACAGGGAGTTCACCTGCTCAGTCTTCTGGTGAGGGCAGGGGTCAGCCCTTTCGTAAACAGACCCAATGACCTGCCTTTTCAGCTGCCAGTGCTTTCGCCTGGCAGCACCTTTAGGAGGAAGGCTGGCACTTTTCAAAGAAAATTGGAGTTTAATTACCCAGGACAGATGGGTATTGGATATCATTCACCACGGTTACAGGTTTTATTTCCATACCTTGCCTCCTTTCAAAGGCATGCCAGACATTCCTCCTCTACAAAGAAAAGAGGCTCACAAGCAAATTTCTCTGTTACTCCAAATAGGGGCCATTCAGCCGGTTCCTGTGCCAGAAAGGGGCCTAGGATTTTATTCTCGCCTGTTCCTAGTACCAAAGAAGGGGAACACGTGGAGACCAATTTTGGATTTATCTATCCTCAACACTTATCTGGACATTCCCAAGTTCAAAATGTTGACGTTACAACAGCTTTTACCACTACTGGGCAAAGATCACTGGATGGTAACTTTAGATCTCAAGGAGGCTTACCTTCATGTGCCTATCAGACTAAGTTGCAGGAAGTATCTGCGTTTTCGAGCTGGGAATTCCCGTTATCAGTTCTCTGCATTGCCCTTTGGCTTATCTACTGCGCCCAGAATATTCACAAAAGTTCTGGCTCCAGTGATAGCTTACTTCAGGCTACAAGGAATACAAATCTATCCTTACTTGGATGACTGCCTGATTCTGGCTCAAGAAAAGGAAGACCTTTTACAGCATTTGGAATATGTGATAGCAGTGCTAAGATGCCTGGGGTATTCTGTGAACGAAATAAAGTCCAGTCTAGTACCCTCTCAAGACATGTGCTTTCTGGGTGTGAGACTGAATACAGCAACCCAGATGGCCTTTTTAACCCCGGACAAACAAAATAATCTTTCCCTTTACTTCCATCAACTATCTCTTCAGTCCGGGCTGACTGCAAGGACAGTCCTTCAAGCCTTAGGGTTCATGGCATCTTGTATTCTGGTGCTTCCCAATGCCAAACTGCATAAGAGGAAGCTGCAATGGTACCTCAAAAATGTATGGACACAGCACTGCCAGGATTTGGACACTGTCATTCAAATAATACCTTGCATTCAAAAGGAATTTTTGTGGTGGGCTCAGGAATGTCACCTTAACAAGGGACTCTCTGTGACCCGGCCAGAGGCGAGTCAGATTCTAACGACAGATGCCTCAGACATAGCTTGGGGAGCTCATCTGAATGGAAAGTGGATACAAGACAAGTGGCCTGCCAGACTACAGCATCTACATATCAACATGAAGGAGATGTTAGCAGTCCAGTTTGCATTAATGGCTTTCAAAGAGTTGCTTCTTCCAGGGCAGGTGTTGATTCTAACAGACAACACAACTGTCATGTGGTACATCAACAAACAAGGGGGAACACATTCTTATCCTCTATGCAGGCAAGCAATGATTTTATGGGAGACTGCGCTCAGCTTGCAACTAACTCTTCAGGCAAGGTTTCTGCCGGGAGCACAGAACTCCTTAGCAGATGTGTTAAGCAGGCAAATCATGGATCCCCACGAGTGGAAACTGGATCTTCATGTATTTCGGAAATTGACAGTGTCATGGGGAACTCCAGACATAGATCTGTTCGCTTCTCCACTAAACCACCAGCTGCCAAAGTTTTGCACGAAAAGGTTTCATCACACAGCTTGGAAAGTGGATGCTCTTTCTTTCAGTTGGAAAAATCTTCATGTGTATGCCTTTCCACCTCTGCCTCTTCTCCCAAAGGTTCTCCTAAAGGTCAGACAAGACAAGCCAAGGATGATTTTAATAGCTCCAGATTGGCCTCGGCAACACTGGTACCCATTACTGAGGAGTCTGGTAAGGAAGCCTCCATGGCCTTCACCTTTGATTCTACACCTACTGTCTCAGAGGGACGGTCATCTACTCAATGTCAAGCTTCACTCTCTTCATCTAACAGCCTGGCATATTCTGTTTTGAAACACAGCAGGTCTCAACTTCCTCAACAAGTTTTGAATGTGATTATGGAAGCCAGAAGACCTAGTACAAGGAAAGTGTATGCAGAAAAATGGAAGAGATTTTTATTTTGGAGTGCAGCAAAGGATTTGGAGGTTTCTGAGCCTAATTTGAGTGTGGCTCTTCAATATCTTACTGAGTTATTGGACAAAGGTTTGTCTTTCTCTTCCATTAAGATTCATGCTGCAGCAATTTCAGCTCACTATGATTGTGACCCACCATTGTTTTCTCATCCTTTGTTCAAGCAATTTCTTAGAGGGGCAAAGAATATAAGACCCCACGAGAGCTCCTACTCCTGCTTGGGATCTCAATTTTGTGTTGGAGAAACTTACTCTACAACCTTTGAGCCTGCGGCTACTGCTGAATTGAAATACTTGTCATGGAAGACTGCTTTTTGTTGGCCATTACTTCTGCAAGAAGGGTTTCTGAATTGCAGGCCCTTATGGCGGTTGAGCCTTTTTGATTTTCCATAAGGATAGGGTATCATTACGCACTAATCCTTCCTTTATGCCTAAGGTGGTTTCTAGTGTGGCTTTAAACCAAACTATTCATTTGCCTACTTTTTATGCAGATCCCCAAAATAAGGGGGAAAAGATTTTGCACACTTTAGATGTACACAGGCAGTTGCGTTACTATTTAAGCAGGACTAAGGATTTTAGGCAGTCTCAGCAGTTGTTTGTTTCTTTTGCTTTGAGTTCTCAGGGCAAGCCTGTGTCAAAACAAACTATTTCTAAGTGGATTGGGTTTTGCATTGCATTTTGTTATTCCCATCATGGCAAGGAGATTCCAGCTGGGATTAGGCCTCATTCCACTAGGGCTACTGCCACTTCAACAGCATTTCTCAGGGGGGGTGGCAACTAAGGATATTTTGGAGGCAGCTACTTGGAGTTCAGTGCATACTTTCTCTAAGCGCTACCACCTTCCTCTCTACTCTAAATCTAGGGCTGGTTTTGCCACGGCTATTTTGCAGGGCATGTTGACAGCTCCTGCTTCTTTATGATTTGCCAGCCTCCCTTACCTCTGCTTTGGGATTCTACCCAAGTGTTAGGACTGCAGCAATGTGGTATGAAGAACATAGTACAGTTTTGTACCTACCATAAATGTAGATGTTCGAAGATCCACATTGCTGCAGTCCAATTTACCCTCCCTCCTTCCCCTCTGTGTTTAGGGGTGGTTGTGTGGGTGGGGTTGTACCTTTGTAAATTTGTATATATTGTACATATATTTGGTACAGGAGTGTTTGGTGTTTTTTGGTTTTGGCCTTATCTTTTTAGGGTCTTCTGACATCTGGGGCAAGAAAAGACTGAGGATATGACGTTGGTCATGCGCATTAGTACCCTGACGTCCTGACGTCAGACTAATGCGCCTTGACCGACGTCAGCCATATACTTTGGTATTCGGGCCGACTGGGACAGCGGACTACCCAAGTGTTAGGACTGCAGCAATGTGGATCTTCGAACATCTACATTTATGGTAGGTACAAAACTGTACTTTTTGGATGTCATTTTGGAAGCCAGAAGGCCTAGTACTAGAAAATCTTATGCTGACAAATGGAAGAGAGTCTGTGCTTGAAGTTGAGCACAAGGAACTGATACAGCAGAACCAAATATTCCTCAGATATTACAATACTTAACTGAGTTGCTTGACAAAGGCCTATCTTTCTCATCAATCAAAATCCATGCCTCTGCTATTACGGCTCATTACAATACAGAGCCACCAATCTTTTCTCATCCTTTACTAAAGCAGTATCTTAGAGGAGCCAAAATGTTAAGGCCTCCTAGAAGATCACCATTACCTGTATGGGACCTCAATTCTGTGTTGGAAAAGCTCATCCTGCCTCCATTTGAACCAGCTGCTACCGCTGATATAAAGTTCTTATCATGGAGAACAGCTCTGCTGCTAGCAAGTACTCCAGCAAGAAGAGTTTCAGAGCTACAGGCCCTCATGGCTGTAGAGCCTTTTATCATATTTTACCCAGACAGGGTGTCTCTGAGGACAAATCCTACTTTTATGCCTAAGCTGGTTTCCAGTGTGGCTCTTAACCAAACAATTCATTTGCCAACTTTTTATCCAAATCCGCAGAACAAGGGGGAGAGAATTCTGCACTCCTTGGACGTACACAGACCGCTAAGATTCTACTTGAGCAGGACTAAAGCTCTAAGAAAAACTGAGCAATTACTAGTGTGTCATATGCTGCAGGATCAGAAGGAAAGGCTATTTCAAAGCAGACAATTTCAAAGTGGATAAGCCACTGCATCAGTTTCTGCTACTTGCACCATGGTAAACCTGTGCCCAAGGGCATTAGGTCTTATTCCACCAGAGCTGCAGCTACTTCAGCAGCCTTTCTCAGAGGAGTACCAACCAAAGACATTCTAGAGGCTGCTACTTGGAGTTCTGTTCACACCTTTACAAAGCATTACCATTTGCCTCTCTACTCTAAGTCCAGGGCAGGCTTTGCCACTGCAGTGCTGCAGGGTCTTATAGCCGCACCTAAAGCTGCTTAGCTCCAGCCTCCCAACCATAGCTTTGGGATTCTACCCAAATGTAATGACTGCAACAGTGAAACACGAAGAACATAGTGCAGTTGTATACACTTACTATAAATGTAGATGTTCGAGTGTATTCACTGTTGCAGTCCAGGTTACCCTCCCGCCATCCCCCTGTCATTCTGAAGTGTATCTTTCCTTCTCTGTCTTCTACAACCTATGTGGTGTATTTGCTTGTAGATTAAGGTAATGTTTATATTGATGCATGCATGCATATATATATATATCTATATATCTATATCTATATATATATATATATATATATATATATATATATATATATATATAAATCTGAAGTAGTTAACTTCATTTGTTCATCAACCTATGGGTATCGGATCCATATCGGATCCGAGCCAGCAGCTTTAAACAGCTAAGATCCGAGCTCCAAGCTCCTCCCCCTTACCCATAACCCCCTGCCATCCCTCTCTGACCTCAGATCTCGTTTGCCACGGTTGAATCAGCAGCTTTGAACGAGTTCCAGGCGTGGGAGTTAGTCGTTTTGTGAGAAAAAATCCTTATCTACCCATTTTTCTTGTAGTTAAATTACTGTTGTGTGTGTTGCTCCCTAGTTAGAATTTTAGTTATAAAACTTAACTGTTTTCTTTAGTGTAGTTTAATTTCCTCCCCATGTGTGTGAAGGCGTGTGTTGGGCCTTGTGTGTTTTTTAGTCAGACTATGTCTGAGGCCTCAAAAACCTTTTTCTCTAAATGCACCGAGTGTGGCCATAAGCTATCCCCAGTGGATGGCCACACTCTGTGTGTTATCTGCCTTGGGGTTGACCACCTCTCCTCAAGCTGCACTATTTGTGCAGCCTTCAACCCCAGGGCCCTAAGGGACAGGAGGTCGAAGTTGATTCTGGCGGGACTTTTGCCCCCGGACTCGACTTCGTCCTCCTCTCCCTCCGTGCCACCTGCTGCGGCAGTGCCTCCTTCTATCCCTGCTCCCCTGGCCGGGACTCATCCTCCCACCTTAGGCCAGGAGGAGAGGGAAGCAAGGCGGGAGAGGAAAAAAGAGAGACATCACAAGCGGCGGGCCGAGTCTTCCTCCTCGGCTCCGCCAGCTAAACAAGCAGCCTCTCCCTGGGCTTCCGGGCCTTGTCCCTCCCGGCTCCATTCACCTCATTTCTCCCCGGAGCAGGAGGATAACCGGTCACCTTCGAGGTCATCGAGGTGGCACTCCCGGCCCGCCACGGTGGCCTCTTCTAGATCCACCCGAAGCTGGTCTGATGCAGATATGGACCGGATGATGCGTAGGTTCCTCCAGGCCCAGCTGCAGATGGGAGTGCTCCTGCCTCCTCCCTCCGGGGGGGAGCTTGACCCCCTTTTTTGCCTCGATTGCTCCTTCTCTGACCCACTTCCGGGGTTCGGAGCTTTCGGATCTGAGTTGCATAGGAGCCGGGGGAGGTTTGGTGCCGATAGTACCTCGTACTTCGGCTCCGACCGCACCCTCGAGTTTGTCGGGTCCCATTTTGGATCCGAGCTCTTGGAGCCGAGAGCTGAGCTTCTGATCCGGAGGTGTCAGTGTGTCTTCGGCTCCGTCTCAGTCAGAGCATACTGGCCCTTCGGATCCGATTGCTTCGGCGCCGGCTCCGATCCACACATCGGATCCGAGTGGACTGCTCTCGGATCCAAGAGAGAGCAGTTCTCCTTCGGCGTTCAATGTTGTGGAGAGGGTATTGTCGAGGAATTCGAGGCCCCAGGCTCCTTCTATGGTTCCACCCTGCACTCTCTCTCACATGGGCTTACCTTCCATCACCCGGCCCCAGGGACAGCCTGTGCCTACATCCCAGATGGTTCCTTTGGAAGAGCAAGATGTGGTTGGTGAGGCCTCTTCGGACAGCCCCCCCGAGGAGGTTCCTCACAAACGTAAGTGCAAGAGGAGGCACTTGGACTCACCTGAGTTCTTGACTGAGGACACAGACTTAGAAGAAGGGGAAGGTTCCCTAAGGTCACCCCCGAGGACGTCTCCTTCGGAGACATCATGGAAATGCTTCGAATTAGAAAGGGGTGGTCAGCCCAAAAACCTTCCTCGGATTAGTCTGTTTCTGGAGGCGTTTGACGTAGGCCCATCTACCTCTTGGGTATCCCCTCCCGCCGATCCCCTGGTAGATCTGATTACTACCAGGGCATGGAAGGAACCGGACACTGTGAAGCCCATCCCTAAGAGACCAGATAGAATCCTCAGTCCCCCCACTGATAGGACGGTTTGGAGCAAGGGTGCTCCAGTAGATGCCATGTTGGTGGCGGCCGCCACCAAGAAGGAATTAGCCCGGGAGAGTTCCTCTGTCCACCCTTCTGACAAGGAGTCTTGGACGATGGACCGCCTGGGGAAGCGGATGTTCGCTTCAGCTACCTTCTCTGTAAGGTCGCTGAACTATATGGCACACGTGATATGACTCCAGCTGGAACTCCTCAAGGAATATGCCAGGTCGCCCCCAGAGTCCATGTTGGCCAAGGATAAGAAGGTATTCTCAGCGCGAATGGCCACTCTTAAGTCCATTTCGAACACCACTATGCGGCTCCTTTCCCATGCTACGGAAGCAGCTGCTAGAGATAGCGGAGCGGGCATTGTCTTTCGACGACATGCTTGGCTCCGCCTTTGCAATTTTGCAGAACCCTTCAAGACGTCCTTCGCAAATGTCCCATTTGACTGTTCTTCGCTATTTGGCAAGACCATCCGCGACACGCTGGTCCAGAGCGAGAAAGACGGGAAGACGTCTGCCGTCGGAGTCCGCTTTTCGGCTCCCCAGAGGTCCTTCTCCAGAAACCAAAGGGGACAAAAGAAGATGTGGTTCCGGAAGTCTCAACAGTCCCGTTTCGCTCCGGACCCTTCGTCCTTCAGAGGCAGAGGAGGACAGGGTGGACGCTGGCCCAGAGGCAGAGGGGGACCGAAGAATTTTGGGTCGAGAGAACCCTTTTCTGATCGGCCCGTGCAGCAGCCCTGAAGGGTTACCCGACTGCTCCACTCTGGAGGCAGTCGGGGCGCTTCTCGAGGCACCTAGCAGTTTGGGAGTCCATTACAACAGATCGCTGGGTGCTTCGAATCATATCCAGAGGTTACAAAATTCCCTTTCTGTATCCCCCTCCCAGATCCCAGAGCCTCCCCGATGTCCCACCAAATCAAAGGGAGGCAGCAGCCGCAGAAATAAACCAGCTGCTAGAAAAAAGAGTGATCCAGCACGTCCCCCAAGACCAATCCGGATCGAGCTTTTACTCCAATTTCTTTCTGGTGCCAAAAAAGAGGGGGACTTAAGGCCAATCCTCGACCTGTCCTTCCTAAACCTGTCAGTGGCCAAAGAGAAGTTCTGGATGGTCACCATTCAATCCATTCTCCCACTCTGGATGTGCTCGATAGACCTCAAGGATGCGTACTACCACATTTTGATGGACAGACGATCCAGAAGGTTTCTCCACCTCCGGCTAGGAGCCAGCCACTATCAGTTCAGGGCCCTTCCCTTTGGTCTCACCACAGCCCCCAGGGTGTTCACCAAAGTTTTGGCAGTTGTAGCGGCCCATCTGAGACTCCAGGGAATACAGGTCTTCCCGTACCTGGACGACTGGCTCCTGACCGCCCCCACCAGGGTATCTACTTTGTCCAGCAAGAAATTACTTCCTTCACTTGGCCTCCTGGCTGGGAATCACAATCAACCTCAAGAAATCTTCCCTTCAACCAACCCAGATCTTAGACTTCATAGGAGCCAGGTTAGACACAAACCTATTGAAAGTCTTCTTAACTGTGGACTGGCTTCGAACTCTGAAGCTCCAAGTACTAGCCCTTCTACAATCCTCGGCTCCTCCAGCGGAATTGGTTCTGAGGGCTCTAGGTTCCATGGCGGCAACAATCAATCTGCTACCTTTAGCGTGCTTGAACATGAGGATACTACAATGGACCTTGCAGGTTCAATGTTCCATCCTGCAACATCCACTGAGTTCACCCATTTCCCTCAGCAGGGCTTGCAGGAAATCCCTGCTCTGGTGGATCCAGCCCCCGGACCTCCAGAAAGGGCGTCCCTTTTCTATGTCCCCTCCTCTAGCCACAGTGACCATGGATGCTTCTCGCCTAGGGTGTGGGGGGGGCCTGTATGGGCCGAACCATCCAAGGCATGTGGAGCCATTCAGAGACCTTGTTACATATCAATGTCCTAGAGATGAGAGCGGTGCTTTTGGCATTGCAATTCAGACAGACAACATGTCAGTGGTCTGGTATGTTAACCAACAGGGGGGAACCAGATCCTACCCACTTTGTCGAGAGGCCATGAGAGTTTGGGAATGGGAGATCTCCACCAACCGCTTTCTCATAGCGACGCACATTCCGGGTCGGTCGAACATTTTGGCAGACAGGCTGAGTCAAACCATCCTCTCACCGTACGAGTGGTCTCTGAACCCCAGAATAGCGAAGCAAATCTTCCTCAAGTGAGGTCAACCTTGTTGCGATCTCTTTGCGTCTCCTTCGAATGCAAAGTGCAGCGACTACTTCGCTCTAATTCCCCCACCAGGGGAATCCCCCGGAGACGCTCTGGTGCATGTTTGGCCATCCAGTCTACTTTATGCTTATCCCCCTCTCCCCTAATGCTAAAATTCTTGCAGAAAGCCCGTCGGTTGGGGAGCAGAGTGATCCTCTTAGCCCCATTCTGGCCTCGTCAAACATGGTTCCCATGCCTATGGTCTCATCTAGTGAATCCTCCATGGATTCTAGATCCCACCCCGGATCTGATCTCTCACCCACTAGGATTATCAACCCTGAATCTGGACAACCTCAAGCTCACAACTTGGTTGATCCATTTCCAGTAATAGCTAGGACTCCCGATATCTCGTCCCCTGTTAAGGTTATTTTAGTAGCCACTCATAAACCTTCTACGAGAAAGGTTTATAACAGCAAATGGAAACACTTTACAATCTGGGTGGAGCATAGAAAATTGGATCCCGATACCAGCAGTGCTAGAATTTTTGTCAACTTTATTTGACCAAGGTGCTAGCTCTTCTATGGTCAAAGTCCAATTAGCTGCGATTTCCCATTATCATGTGGGAAGTGATCTTGGTTCCTTAACCTCTTCCAAATTATGTAAGACTTTCTTAAAAGGCACTTTCCTCTTAAGGCCTCCGGTTAAAGACGCAGTCCCTCCATGGGATTTAACCCTTGTTCTCCAGTCTCTGACGGCCCCTCCATTTGAACCTGCAGCTTTGGTGGATCTAAAATATTTATCTTGGAAGACCGCCTTTCTCATCGCTATCACTTCGGCTAGAAGGGTTTCGGAGCTTCAAGCCCTTTGTGCCAAACCTCCATAGTTGGTGTTCCATAAAGATAGAGTTTCAGTCAGGAACAATCCCTCCTTTCTACCCAAAGTTGCTTCTGAGCCCAATATCAATCAATCTATTAATGTACCAGTTTTCTTTCCAAATTATCAAAACAGGGGTGAATACAAACTACATTGTCTGGACGTACACAGGCAATTGAGATTCTACTTGCACAGGACCCCTGAACATAGGAAATCTGAGCAACTCTTTGTATCCTTTGCTAAATCCTCTTTGGGCAAGCCAGTATCAAAAGTTACATTGTCCAGATGGATTTCCCAATGTATACTTCTTGCATATAAGAGTTCTGGCCAGCCTGAACCTGAAGGAGTCCACGCTCATTCTACCCGATCGATTTCTACTTCTGCTGCCTTTTGCTCCAGAGTGTCCTTGGATGACATTTTTTCAGCAGCCACTTGGGCTTCATCCCATACTTTCATTAACCATTACAAGTTGGATATAATTTCCAGAGGGAGAGCATCCTTCGGCTGTGCAGTGCTCTGGAATATCCTTCTATGAGGACCTCCCAAGTTTGGGTAGCTGGGGACACTGTCCCACAGGTTGATGAACAAATGAAGTTAACTACTTCAGATAAAGAAGTTATGTACTCAGCATAACGTTCCATCTGAGTAGGTAAACTTCATTTGTCAGCAACCAACCCCCCCTCCATCCCCCTAACCTATAGTGCGTCCTAGAAGGATTCCTTGTCCTTTTTCCTCCGGATAACACTGGGTTAGGATGTGCAGGTGATCCTTTGTTTTGTAATGTTCTGTGTTACTATAACAAACTCGATCTGAGGTCAGAGAAGGATGGCAGGGGATTATGGGTAAGGGGGAGGAGCTTGGAGCTAAGTGAAGCTAATGCTAATTACTGCTTAGTGGGCATGCCTTCAAGAGATCTTGGTGCCTAAATTTTCACAGTATGTACTGAAATATTTGAACACTTACAAGTTGTCAAACACATTTTAGAAAAGTTTATCAGACAAGAAATCATCATGGAAACTACTATAAAAGATACTTCTAGAACATTCATGAAATTGCTTTGCAAAGTTATTGGAATTTGCATGTACGTGGTAGACTATGATATTTCTTCTTTGGTACAGCAGTATTATTAGGCATATTTCTGGACCATCGCTTGACTTCAGTTATAAACCTTAATGCTGTTATGTTCATTTTACCCTTTTGGAGCTTTTCAGCTTTTTGCTGTTGATGTCTAAAATAATTAATTTATTTATTTAACAGCTAAATAAATCATTATGAAATCATTGTCATATTACTGTTCTGTTAAAAAGAAATTTGACAAAAAAATTACCAGTAGTTATGTAACAAGCATCTTCAATTTTTTATTTGCAGTGTTTTGTGATTATACAAGCAAAGAAAATCTATATCCTCTTTTAAAGATTTCATCACTTGTATTTATTTTTTAGTTTAGCCATTTACAGAATGTACAAAATTGAAGCTAGTTATTAATAAACAGTAGTTGCAAATCGGTTATTTAGCTGTATCAGATACTGCTTCCCAGTTTTAATTAATGCCATGTATACCATTTTAACATCGTTGTATTACTTATTTTACTGTGAGCAATATTACATGATACTAAATGACAGTGATACTAAATGCTAACATGACAGAATTAGATGTAAGGGGGGAATTTTATATCTGTGTTTGAGAAATGTGCATTGGCAACTTAGGTTAAATACTAAAACACTTCCCTATTTGAAAAATTCTGCTTCTTTAGGCAGTTTGTTGAATCTGAAAGCACAGTCACAAATGATTGATCAGTACAAGAAAAAAGAAATTATGTACTTACCATAACGTTTCATGTTTGTTGTACATCTCGTCATTCATTCTTACTGGATGGGTTCGGAGCCGATCCTCGGCTCCAACTCGGCCGGATACACTAGCTCGAAGTCTGTAACTTGGCTCGTGGCAGAAAGGTATCCCATCATGCAGTGGTGTTATTCCCCAGATCTTGTTTGCTGCCAACTGTAAATAATCTGTGTAAACTACCAATGATACAGCAGGTATAGAAACAAGGAAAAACTGCAAAGGAGCTACTCAGTAAGGAAGGAAAACCTCACCTCTATGTCCTCTAGGAGTCCTTGGCTGGCGGAAGGTGGGAGGGTGGTAAGAATAAATGGCGAGATGGACAACAAATATGGAATGTTATGTTATGTTAAGTCCATAACTACTTTATGTTGTCCTATCTCGCCTTCTTTCTTACTGGATGGGACAGCATCCCTAGCACCATTTCCCCGGGTGGCTCACGGAAGAACACCTTTGAGCACAGTGGAACCAAAGGAAGCCCTGTCCCTGGAGGGCCAAATCCCCTTTGTAATGGGTAATAAATGTATGAGGAGTTGCCCACGCAGCAGCAGCGCAAATACTGTCCATTGACAATCTCTTGAGGTAAGCAGATGATGTTGCTAATGCTCTGGTCGAGTGGACTCTAACTTTGAATGGTAAATTCTTGTCATTTGAGGAGTATATAAAGGTAATGCAATTTGAGAGCCTATTTGAAAGTGTAATTTTTTAAACTGGCATGCCCTTTTTTCGCTTCAGAAAAGGAAATGAACAACTGATCTGGTTTTCCTGAAATCATTAGTTCTATGCAGATAAAATCTAAGCTGTCTGTGCACATCCAGTTGGTGAAGTTTGTACTCTGTCTTGTTGCTATGATTGGGAAAAAAGACTGGGAGCTCAGTAGATTGATTTGGATTGGTCTGGGAACAAACGTTTGACACAAAGGACGGGGTTAGTATGTAGGGATTCTCTATCTCTATGGAAACCGGGTATGGTGGCTTGATAGAGCTTCCAACTCTGAGACTGTTCTTGCAGATGTAATGGCTACCAGGAAAACAGTTTTCCAAGAAAAAAATTTGAGATCACAAGATGACAAGGGCTCGAAAGGAGGTAAAGTCAGGTGAGTCAGAACAAAACTCAAATCCCATGGAGGAAGAGGTTCTTTCATGGAAGGGCTCAATAAACAAGTGCCTTTTAAAAATGCTTTATACAATTTGTGTGACGTCAGGTTAGGAGTATATTCACCAATGTGGAAATTAGATATTTCAGCTAGTTGGGCTCCAATTGTAGCTGCCCCAGAGCCTTGCTAAAAAATTTCCGCAAGAAATTCCAAAGCTTAACTGATAGAGGCCGAGAAAGGGTCAATGTTTTTTCCTTGTGCCCAGTAGGAGAACCTCTTCCATTTACTAGCATATAACTTTCTGGTCGAAGCCTTTTGAGAGGATATTAAAATGTGTTTTACTTCTGGTGTGAAGTCTTGAAGCTTGACTAAGTTTGAAAGTGGAGCAGCCATGCTCTCGGACTGAGGGTTTGGAGAGCAGGATGAAGAGTTCCGGACATATGAGTCAGAAGGTCTGAAACTGGGTCCAGAACCCAGGGCTTCTCCTGTAGGTGAGGCCAGAGAAAGGAGAAACAACTCTGACAAGGCCATTATGGGCAATGAGAATCAGCCTGCTTCCCAAGAGTTTTGCTTTCTGGATGAATTTCGGTATGAGGGGGAAAAGGGGTGAGCGTACAGAAGTCCTGAGGGCCAATCGTGAATGAGTGCATCTCTTGGTGTCTCCCCCAGAGTGGGGATTAGGGCAGAGTAGCTGTTGCATTTTGTATTCATGGGAGTGGCAAAAAGATCGCAGCAAGGCTGGCCCCATTTACAGAAGATTTCCTCCACTATGTTTTGGTTCAGAGACCACTCGTGAAGCATTAAAATTGCCCTGCTGAGCTTGTCCGCTATAACATTGGATTTCTCCGGGATGTGTGTTGCTACTAGAAAACGCTGGGAAGAAATTGCCCATTGCGATACTCTCAGCGCCTCTCGACAAAGACAAAGGGGGTATGATCTGGTTCCTCCTTGTTTGTTTATCTACCAGACTACCGACATGTTGTCTGTCTGGATTGCAATCGTTCCTAGTGGAAGAGAGTCCTGGAGTGCCTGCAAAACTAGGAGCACTGCTCTCATCTCTAGAACATTGATGTGCAGATGAGCCTAGTGTTCTTGCCATGTGCCCTGGACCGTCCTTCCCAAGTAATACCCCCCCCACCCTACCTGGGAGGCATTTGTGGTCACTGTAGCTACAGGTAGTTGTGGCACAAAGAGTCGTCCTATGGTCATCTGGTTGGACTGAAGCCACCATGGGAGATCTCTCTTGCATGAGTCTGTGATTCTGACTAGGTGAGACATGGGAAGTTCTTGTAATGACCATTGAGCAACTAGAAGCCATTGAAGAATTCTCATAGGCATTCTGGCTAGGGGAACTAAGGTGATCGTTGAAGCTGTAGTCCCTATGAGTTTCAAAATTGTCTTTGCCTTTGCTTTGTTTCTGGGGAAAAGGTTGGCTATTTGTTGTCTGAGAACAGAAACCCTGTCCTGCGGAAGTCATGCCATCATGGAGACGGTGTTGAGATCTGCGTCTATGAATGTAATATGTTGACAGGGCAACAAGGCAGATTTTTGTAAATTGACTGTAATTCCTAACCAGGAGCAGGTTTGAAGAGTGGTGTCCCTCGCCTGTTGAAATAGATGCTTGGTGGTGGCAGTAAGGAGCCAGTCATCTAGGTACGGAAACACTTGGAATCCCAGATGTCTCAAGTGAGCCGTTACTACTGCCATGCATTTGGTGAACACTCTGGGGGCTGTAGTGAGACCAAAGGGCAGAGCTCAAAACTGGTAATGACTGGCTCCCAGCCAGAAGCCTCAGTGACTCTTTGATGCTCTGTCCATTTGTATGTGGTAGGATGCATCTTGGAGGTCTATTTAGCACATCCAATTGTCTTTCCCTAAAATGGGAAGATTCGACTACAGTGTCACCATTTGGAACTTGGACTTCACAGATTCGTTTAGCTTGCTGAGATCCAAAATGGGTCTCCAGTCACCTGTTCTTTTTGGCACTAAAAGGAATCTTGAGTAAGTTCCGAATCTTGTTTGGTCTGCGGTGACTTCTTGGATGACTCTTTTGTCTAGCAACCTTTGAATTTCCACAGTTGCTTGTTCCCTTTGACTGGGTGGAACATTAGGGATTGTTCTTACCTGTGGGGCAGGATGGCAAAAGGGAATGGAATAGTCTCTGGATATTATACTTTGTACCCACTTGTCTCTTGTGATATCTCGGCAGGCTTCTGGGTACAAAGAAACATGTCCCCCGACTGCCTCCAGAGTAGAGCAGACAGGCCTTTTTTCAGGAGCACTAGTAGGGATAGCCGCGAAAGGAGTCACAGTCACCCTTGTTTTGCGGACTCCCCCTGCCTCTAGGATGACGTCTACCATTATTGCCTCCCCCTCTCCACCTTGTGCATGTTGAAAAACTCCCTGGGATCTTTTGAACCACATTTTCCCACTCTTCTGACCTTTAGAATAAGGTCTTGAAGGAATGTAAAAATGTACCCCAAAGGCAGAGAGAGTTTTCCCTTCCTGCTTGCATCTGGTGAGTGTGTCCTTAACTTTAGATCCAAAAAGTGAGGAACCATCAAAAGGGGTGTTGGTAAAGGTAGACTTGAAGGGTTCTGCAAAGTTGCACAAGCACATCCAAGAGAGCTTCCTCAGAGAAACTCCAGAACCCGCTGCCCTGCTTGCTCCATCTGCTGCATAGGATATTAGTCTCATGGAGGAGTTTACGATGGAAGTTAAGGTAGATAACTGAGAAGTGACCTTTTCTGACACCCCCACAGGCAGTGAACCTTGGAGAGTATCTCCTAACTCCTTCAGGAGATCTGTTTGCAGCCTTGTAAAGTGTGAAAGGTAGTTCACCGATCTAAGGGTAAAAGTTGCTGACAAAAAACACGCTTCCCATATCTGTCCATCATCCAGGAGTCCTTGTTCGATGGATGGACAGGAAGATGTTTCAGAAAGTTCCGTCTTGGGGGCTGCTGCTACCACTATAGCATCTACAGGAATGCCTTTCATGAGAAATTCTTTTCCCACAGGTGCTGACGAGAACTTATTTGGCCTCCGAAGGACTGGTTCCATAGTGTCTGGTGACTCCCATGCCTTTTGACTAACCAAGTCCAATAGTTCATCAAAATGCGGAGACACCCAGGAGGCTGAAGGTTGAGATCCAAAAGCCTTCAGGTACACCGACTCCTCATCAGAAGGGTTGATGGATTTCCAGCTGCCTCTCTGTTTCAGGATCTCTAGGATATCTGCAAAGGAGATATCTTAAGAGGATGACCGTGGGGACCCTTCTGATTCCTCAAGGTCAGTGTCAGAGGTGATGGACTCATCACGGGAGTCGATATGCTTCCTCTTGCATGTTCTCTTTCGAGGAGCCTCCTCAGAAGGGTATTCTGGGGAGGTCTCGGAAGAGTGGGGCTTGCCCAATGGGGCTCACTGAGGCTCTGTATCTCTGCTGTCCTATGGATGGGGTGGTGCCAAGGCAGACGTCAGTGCTTTTGGGGGGGTAGAATACCAGTATCCTTGTGTAGAGCTGTAGGAGAGGACAGCACACTCCTCGTCAGCTCAAAGGCAGATTCCCCCTGGCTCCGAGGACACCTCTAGTTCCGAAGAAACAGAGAGAATCCCCGGCTCCAAGGAGATCAGCTCCGAGGCTGATGTAGGAGCCGAGCTCAGCCAAGCCGAAGGTCCAAGAGGTAAACTCAGAACCGAAGAAACTCTGGCCCAAGCACCCCCCCCCCCCAGAGATGACTGGAGAACCTGGGCCTCTAGACAACCCGGATTCCACCGAGAGTGTCAGAGCAGGGATCTGTTCCATAATCTCCTGAAGGGGTCTCTGAATTGAAGAATCTACAGCAAGCAGTGCCTGGGATTCCAGCTCCGAAGATCCAGCTTGGCTCGGAGGAGGAATTGTCGTAGACATAATAGTCATAGTCTTGGCTGACTCCAGAACCGACTGGGTTGGTGCCGAAAACAATTTAGCCAGCGCTAGCAACTTCAAAAGGCTGTGCACCACCCTATCCACGTCATTGTCTGAAAAGCTCCTAGAGGACCTGGAGGAGAGGGTTGGTGAACAGGATCTCTCCAAAATGGGAGATCTCAAGGTAGGGCAGACCGGTAACAGATCAGTGGACCGACTCCGAAATACAGTCTCTTTTGGCTGTGAAGGCCTTGGAGCCGAAGGACTAGATTTGTCCAAGTCTGTGATTTCCGTTGGTTCTGAGGGCTGTGGAGTCAAGGAGATTGATGCATCAGTTGTCTTAGCCAATTTTAGCAGTGGCTCCGACTGAGCTGAAGAAGCAGGAGATGGCCGTTTTGAAGTCTTGTCACTCTTAGACGAAGGGGATCTACTGGAAGAAGTGCTCAATAGAGCCTCCTCAAAAGAAGGTTTCAGGAGCCCTTTGAGTATAAGTTTGTTCTTTCTTTCCTGCAGAACCCAGGAACTGAAAGAATGACAAAAAGTACAAGTTTCCTGGAGGTGAATACCCCCCAGACAGTAAACACAAATGTCATGCCCATCAGTGATGGACATCTTCTGAGAGCATTTCTGACACTTTTTAAACCCTGAAGGCTTGGGTTCCTTCTCTCTAGTTTCCTTTGACATTTTAAGAAGGAAACCGCATTAGAACAGTAACAGGTAAAGCCTAAACACACCTTTGTAACAAAACTAACACACACAAAAAACATTTAAAGTCTCAAACACATTTACCACACTATAGTAACACATTTAAAAAGACAGGAACAAGGAGACTAACTCTGCCCTCTAAAGTAAATGGGCACTAGGCCTTCTAACTTAAACGGACCTAGTAGAGTTGGGAGCAAGAGAGATACACAGAGGAAATTAGCTCTCTAACTGAAACGAGCTAATATATATATATATATAATTACTAACTTCTACTGTAAGCAATAACTACACCACTACCAAAAATTGGGAAAATAGCAAAAAAGCCTTGCGACTAACAACATCCAGTAAAAATACACACTAGAAAAATGAACAGCACTAGAAACTACAGCACACAGTTAAACTACGGAAAAAAACACTAACTACTACTAAGCAATTATTAAAGCTCAATATAGCTTAATAAAGGGAAAAAATATAAGGTTTTTAAAGAACTTAGCCACAGCCAAGGAGAGAGCATCCGAACTCGTAAAGTGGCAAATGAGATCTTGGGAATTACACCACTGCATGATGGGATACCTTTCTGACACGAGCCAAGTTAGAGACTTCAGACTAGTGTATTAGGCCGAGTCGGAGCCGAGGATTGGCTCCAAATCCATCCATTAAGAATGTAGGCGAGATAGGACAGCATAACATCATATGATTTTATACATGTATATAATGGGTTGCAACTTTTAACATATATATTCTAATGAAGTCTTGTTCCATTAAAGACAAAAGCTCTAAATACACAGTTCTCCATTATTCTCCTGGAGGTTTTTGTGGAAGTTTTAGTTGTGTTCTGTTTCAGCTTTTTTTTTACCACTCTGGACTTTGTATTTTTACAAGTGTCACATTATCAGAACAAGAAAAATCTACCTTAATTTTGCATGTCTCTTAGTAGAACATAAAGTAGGCCTTGCCTTCTTGAGTTTTTACATTACTGGGTGCATTCAGAAGATCCTGGTGCATTCTAAAGGCTCATAATTTTATTGTGGCTTAATTGTTTTCCCCAATTCAGCCTTAAATTTGAGCTGTACACTGCTGCAGTGGCTTGAGCAGTGTATTTATATTGGATTATCCCAGATTAACCCCATTAGATCAGGGTCACTATTTGACATTTATTTATTGATTGATTGCAAAAATTCCACAGTGCAAGAGTGGACGTGTGAGCCATCATTGCTGCTCACAAAGTCTTACTGTAGTGTATTTTGGAGACAAGCTTACCTTTGACACGCTAGCATCTATTGGGTGCAGTCTTGGTGTAGATCTGCCCTGCTGTTTAAGGTAGCAGTGCTTCCCAAGTTCTGCCTAGTCACTTAGCCTAGCCACTGTTTGTAGCTTTGGTCTCCAGTGTGGCTACATGAATGGCCTGCTGTTCAACAGCACATTACAAGAATGGCAGACAGACAAAGCTTTGTCATTACTTCTTCCTCAGGAAGCTCCAGCAGGTATGTAATGCACAAATCAAACTCAAATCATCTGGATCATAGTCCATGCTTTATCCCTCGATAGCTTAGTTTGGTCTAAAAGTTGAATTGTCTAATGCTGTATGTTGTTGAATATAAAAGCATTACATGACACTAGCTGTAGTGACTATTTAGAACTCCTTTCTTTTGAATCTACCTATGATAACTTAAAAATAATGTTGTGTCAAATTAAAACGTATATTTTTGTTGCTGTTCGAGTTGAAATTTTTATGACCTTTGTTAACCTGAAATGTTTTCATTTTGTTTTCAGACAACTGAATTTCTTACCCTGGTCTACAAGTTTAAAGAAATGGGTTTTGAGCAAAAAGATATTAAGGAAGTTTTATTAAAACACAGTAATAACCAAGAGAAGGCATTAGAAGACCTGATGACACTTGCTGCAGCCAGCTGAAACATTTCCTTTTTCTGTTTCGTTTTTTTTCCTTTCCATTTTAGTGGCCTGTCTGGTTGAGCACACTTGGATGAGGAATGGGGGTTGTCCCTCATAAACATTTCCAGCTTTTTGTTCTGAAAAAGCAGCAGAGTGCTGTGAGAAATGATGCATGACAGCACCTTTGAGCATATTCCAGACCTGAAAGGAGTGGAGCTGTGTTTGTTTTAAACAGTTGATCGCTGTTTTTTAAAGCAAGGAAGTCTGTGATTAGCAAGGAAAATTCAAAGTTTGTAAAGCAAGAAAAAGTCTGTAATTAACTTGCAAAATTCAAAGTTTGTAAAGCAAGAAAGTCTGTGATCAACAAGCAAAATTCAAAGTGTCCTTTTTATTTGCTCACATGTGGCCACGTAAGATTTGAGATCACCTGAACCTATCACAGTTGACAGATTAGAAAATGATAGTCTGTGAAAAGTTTCCTACTGGATTTGGGGACAGCATTGAAGAGTGGATGTATGTCACATTTTCCTTTGTTAAAAGCTGCTTCCATAACTTGCACCTTTATTGGTTTGACTTTGGATTTGACTTTGGACTGTATTAGTTTTTCCTGCATTTAAAGTATAGCCAGATTTTAGTGCAATATGGTATCTTTGTAGTTTAAAAGGTATTCTCTGAGTTACAGTGGCTCTGAAAAAATGTCTTTCTGCTTCAGAATGTCAGGTTATTAGTGCTAAACACTGTGGAGCCTGACAGGATGCTATAGGCTAACCATTGTGCCGCCACTTATGTCCAACATATGTATTGCTATTGCTTTGTCAGAAAGAGGTAGAATCATCACCACTGTAGGTCAGAACACCCATAAATGTAAATTAGGTGACCTAGATGGTGGACACATCAGTGTACTAGCCTAATAATAATCAAATTGCAGATGGCACAGAGACTCATTGTATGGGTTGATACCTTTTGTCACTGATTCATCTGCAGTGGGTCTCACATGATTCCTTCTTACTAGAACATTTGCCTAGCTTTGTGTTTTGCTTTGTCATACCATCAGCTTCCCGTTGATGTGGTATTTCTGCACACTATATATCTTACTTATTTTACCAGTCACATATTTTTATTGGAGCTGCCTCTTAAGTTTGTATGCCTATCTTTCACATCTGAGTTTTTGGTCCATACTCTGGAATACTTATTCCGATTCATAAAATAACTGCACCCAGTTTATATTTATACATAAGGTCTGGCCAGTCATGAGATGTTGATGTATACAGTTGGAAGATTGGTGTTTGCCACTGAACAAATTGTTAGAGGTGCCACTGCCTACTTACCTTTACTTTGAAACAGTATAGAGAAAGGCTTGCTACCTTGCTGTATAAAGTACATTAAGTAAACAGCTTAGTAGTGGGCATTCCAGGCACTTTAAATGTTGACTGCTTTATAGGGCCTCTAATAGATTGTGCAGCTATTATGTGGCTATATATGCCTTCTTCATTTGGAAGTAAAATGATTCATATCTTGGATATACTGCATGAGTCATTTCAGTCTGTAAATTATGATTTGTATTGATCTCAAATTACCTGTTTAAAATTAAAAAAAAATCAAATACTTGCCTCAGATTTTCAGCTATATGTTATTTTACTTCTAGGAAATTATAATATATTTTTTCAGTGTTAAGAGTGAGACTGGAAGTTTAAAAAAAAAAAAGCAGTTGTATGTGCTTGCACATGCACCCCCCCCCCCCAAATACACACACACACACACACACACACACACACACACAGACACACACACACACACACACACACACACACACCCTTTGTTGTCTGCCTCTGATACATTTTTTCCATTTATTATCTTCACTTCTGACATGTTTTTGTTTAAGGATCCAACAAACAATAATCTTATTTCTTTTGTTTTCCAAAATAAGAAAACAATATAAATATATACTGTTTTAAGATGAGAAACATCTTTGTATGCCTGAGTAGTGGGAACAACTTTTCAAACATGCTTTAAGTAATTTTGTTTCTGCTAAAAAGGTACTAATAAAAAATCTCAATGTTACACTGTTCTCAAGTTTTTCTTAAGCTCATAGTGCTTTAATTTTGTTTTGTTTTGATACACATTACCTCAGGAGTACTTTTTACAGCTATAGCATAGTTTCAGCTTAAAGAATACAGAATGGTGTTGAGTTTATTTGGCATCTACTTTTCTGAAAAAAAGTCAATACCAAAGAGGCTCTGGCTGACTACGTTTGCAGATGACTGCATGATAGGAGCAGTAGCTGAATCCCCAAATGACTTAACCATCAAATAAATAACTGGTGTCAAAATCATGGTCTGAAACTAAATGCCAAAAATGCATTATTGTATCCTTTGGGAAGTTATCTACCCCAGGGAACTACCGCATTGACAATCCGACCCTAAGAATTAACCCATTTGCTCAGTATTTGGGAACTTGTGTAGACAGTGGCCTAAATTTTGACCAAAATGTGTCTGTTGCAAGAAAGTCCTTTTATATTGTACAGCTTATAAACAAAGGGATCCTGTTTAGATCTAAGGATGTCATTGCCCCTCTTTACTTAGTCCTCATTAGCCAAGTAATTGAATATAATGCCCCCTTTGACATGTATCTGTCCAGACACATGGAACAACTGTAACACCCACAGTGATACCTTACTAAAAGGATACAAGGCCTAAACAACATGTCCTACATGGACCAACTCTTAAGTCCTGACAATATACTCTGTATCCTACAGACTGTTAAGAGGTAACCTCTGTATGGCATTCAAGGCTTCCTCTGACCTATTGCTGATGGATTTACTGCACATCAGTAAGTCAAATGGCATCAGAAATACTCGGTGTAGGGATCCAAACCTCTTCTGCAACATCAACAGAACATTTTGGAGGGACAGGTATATTTACAGAGGATACCATTGCTATGGAACAGACCCCCCATCCACACAAAACAAAGTTCATCCCTGTCTATTTTCAAGCACAGCTTAGATCTATGGATGGGAAACAAAATTTACCCCAGGACTGCCCGCCTGGGCTAATAATGGACAGAAACAGCTCCTAAACACTTTATTCCATGCATGGTTCCCCCCAGATTATCTATGGTATGATCCCAGTTATTCTTAGTAGGAGTAAAATGTAATTATTGACCATGGGACGGATAAGGCCAATCTGTAACCAAATGGGATAGGTTATTTTGAGCACAAAAAAGGAAATTGGTTAGGCTTAAAATCGGCCTCAAGGACTGTTAGCCTAATACTTACCTATGAATCTATGAGTTTGGCAGAACCTACCAGAAGGCACATGTTAAGCTGCTTCAGTGACAAATCTGTTATCAGGAAAGCCAAGTCACATGTACAGGGCTTGCTGTTAGATTATAAGTAAGTTACATTTATAACTAGCATCAGCAAACAGGCAAATCATTGCAAGAATTTTTGTAGTGTTAGTTGAGTCTTGATGTTGACTGCGTTGTATTCCAAACCTCAGTGTTGTACAAAGCAGGTGCTTTGCTGTGCAATCTTTGGAGTACTGAGGAAAAGCTAGTGCAAGCAGTGAATATGAGGAAGAATGTAAGAGCTCTGTTACTAAGAATGAGAAAGAAAATTAAGCAAAGTTGGGTACTTTAAAATAATGAATAGATGGATGGAATATATTTTAGTAACATTAGATTGTTTTTATAATCCACAGTTTCCTGTTTTCTGAGGTCCTTGACATCCCTGGAAAATGTTAACTAATATGTGCTGTAGTGAAAGACAAATTTCACCAAAACACTTATCACTCATTGCATCTCTTCATTTGAGAGAGCTATGAGATGTCTTCCTGTGAACACTGTGCTACAATTAGTACCAATATGTTGCACCAAAAGGTTCAGCGTTAGAGTATCTTTCCTGAATAAAGGAACGTGCTGATGTTAGACAAAAGGGGTGCAGGGAAGATGGACTGAGAGTTTTTCAAGAAAGGCACTCCCAGGAAAAAAGGCGTAAGAAAAATCAGAAAACTAAGATTAATTGTTAATGAACCCATGTCTAAAGGGAGATGTTAAATCCCTGTCAGTCTCACCAGGGTCTGAGGGTGCAAGATCCGGAGAGGAATTCACTTGTCTACTTAAACTCCTGTGGCCTGTACATTCTGCATCCCCAGCTACCTTCCTTTTTGGAAAGGGAATGTGAGCTAAACTCATGTAACTGGTCAGATTTCCAGTAAAGAGAATTAATCCTTCAGACTGGATGCCAGCTTCCAGACATCCATCCTTCTCATGTTTATACTGCACCTGTTAGATGGGCTTCTCCAGGACATCCGTACCATCTTGGTGCAGGAAGCCCTGTAGACCCCATGTAGCATTAACTTTTCTTGCCTAAATCCTTGCCAGCAGGAAAGACTGAATGACATTTTATGTATAATTTTAAGACATGACATGGAAGACCAGATCCCTGCCCTACAGTCGTCAGGCTTGAACTTCGTCACCTCTGATTATTGCAGGTTTGCCAAGGAATGTGTAACTGGCATAGAATTAGCCCATAAGTGGCTTATCTTTCAAGGTTGGGCACCATTCCTCCATATAAAATCAAGAGTTCCCTTTCAGACTTTTAACACCACACAGCTTTTCTCCCCTTGGCTTGGTACTAATAAGGAGGACTGAGTGGGAAAGGCAATTCTCCATGTTAAAAACCAAGATCCTCTGAATCCATAAATGTCAACAGACTGCGTATAAAGGATAACAGACGTTGAATCACCAAGTTCTACACTTAAATAAATCCACAAAAAAAACAACGCTGGAATGTATTCCAAAATCTTTATTAGATGAAACAGTTAAGCACTTTCATCCTGATCTTATCCAGGACTTCAAAACTAAAAAATATCCCACTTCCCTCTGATATTTATATATATCAGCACACGATTTCTGAATTAGAAATAAATTAGCTCCCTTATATTTCTTAAAGGTACACACACCAATAAAAAAACCTATGCCAAACTTAATATACAATATGAAATATGTAAACTGTCTTATAATAAATACAATGTTTAAAATATTAAGAAAATATAATAAATAGGAATTGCACCTAATTAAAGCCTAGCTGTTTTTAATTTCAAAACTGGAACTATAGAAGTAATGTCGTTTAGTCATGGTTTCTTGTTGGAATTTAAGGCCGTCTGCCATATTAATTCCCAATACTCTGTTATATCTTGCCATTGACCTCCTCTATGATCTTTTTTATTTGTTCTAGTGTGGAAATTTTAAAAGTCCCATTTTGGCATACTTGTTAAATGTTTTGCTAAAGCATTGTTGTTATTATTTATTTTATTTGTTAACCGGTTTTATTGCAGTAGTGTTAAACAGAAATGACACAGGCATATTAAGCAAATATTAAACAATATTATGCATTTGTCAAACATTTCAAAACATTATCTATTTTTCACACGTTAAAGATTTTGGGGTTTTTTTGTCTTTTTTGGGGGGGGGGGGGTTGTGAACATATAATTGGTGTAAGAGGGATTCAATAGCCAGGAGATAGTGAGAAAGGTAGTGTAAGAAGGATTCAATAGCCAGGAGATGTGAGAAAAGGAGCAAAGCCTATGTTTAGAGAAGTATTCTTTTAGAGTCTGTTTAAATGTGTGTGTGTGTCATTGATGGTAAGAATATGCTGTGGAAGGGAGTTCCATTGTTTGGCAATGGTATGAGAGAAAAGGGAGGTGCCACGTGTTTTGGTCAATATTAACTTATAGCAATATTGTATTAGCAGACCTAAGGGATGTTAGGTTACTATAGGGCTGGACTAGACCTGATAGTGATGGGCAGTTATCAGGTTTGTATAAGACTGTATGAGTGGTTAGTAGTTGATTCAGAGTAAGAAAATGAGGGAGCTTGAGCCATTTTAGTTGAATTACTTTAGTGCAATGATGAGATCTATGAGCTTGATTTGTAGCAAATTTAGCAATTTTGTTGTAGCTACATTCAAGGCTATTTAGGTCACTTTTTCGAAGATTGGTGAATATTTGAGAGGAATATAGAAAAGGAAGGTAGTAGTGGGTTCGGGCTGTTGCAAGCCTTGCTTGGTCAGAGAGAAATGTTTTGCCCTATAGAGTGAACCCAGTTTGGCATGCACCATTTTTCATGGTAAGAGCAAGGTGTCTGTCAAACTTGAGTCCACTATCAGTTGTAACGCCAAGAAGTTTTGTATGTTCTAATGGCTCTATAATAGTGCCATTGGAAGAGGAAATATAGATAGGAGGTGGATTGTTAGATGTTGGGTTGTGGTAGAAGACCATAACTTTGGTCTTTTTGGGGTTAAGTATAAGTTGATGGTGAGTTAGATAGTCTTCTATATTATGGAGGGCTACTTGAGTTTTTTCTTGGAGTTCTGTGATAGAAAGGGTAGAGAAGATTAGGGCGGCGTCATCAGCATATTGTTCAATAGTGGGTCAGCTGCCGTATGAAGGTCGTTAGTAAAAGTAGTGAATAGAAGTGGACCAAGGATTGAACCTTGTGAGACTCAAACACTTATACGGAACTGGGGGGAGAGCTTATTGTCCCATAATGTGGCTTGTTTTCTGTCAGACAGGTAGCTATGAAACCATTTTAGGGTTTCAGAGCTGGAGTGGTAGGTGGCTAGTTTAAGAAGTATTTAATACGATACAGTATCAAATGCTTTTGACATGTCTAGGAAGGTAGCAGAGACTTGTTGGTTTTTGTTTTTAAGATAGAATACAGTGTCAGTAAAGCTAGTAAATGCTGTAGTGGTACTATGCCTGGGCCAGAAGCCATGTTGTGTTTTGGATAATAGATTATTTGACAGGAAATGGTTTAATGACTGTGTATACATTTTTTTAAGATTTTGGCAAACGGAGACAGAATGGCTGTGGGTCTGTAGTTGGATACATCAGTTGAGGGACCACCTTTATATAGGTGTATTAGGTGAGATTTTTTCCAGAGGGGACGGTACATACTGTTTGCAATACAGTGGTTGATAAGAATAGATAATAGGGTAAGCTATGGAGGTAGTCGCTAGTATAAGAAAGTCACCAGGCAGATGGTCAGCAGCTAGTGTGCAGGGCTTTAGTTTGGAAATAGCTGGTTTGGATTGATTTGAGTTGGAGAATGGTAGTATTACTGTTGGGAGTTTGAGATATGGCAGGAGGTGTATTAGGGGTGTTGTTGAGTAGTGAGATTATTGAGTTAATAAAGTGTGAGTTAAATTGTGAGGCTATGCACTCATTTTGGTTGGCCAGAGTTGGAGCTGTGGTTGTAGGTTTCCCTGGGTTTAGGAGGCGATTGTTTGCCAGAATCTTTTAGGAATATTGTGGTATTTTAGCTGATTTGCTTGGAAGTAGTTTTTTTATCATGTTTGATTAGATTTTTAGTTAGATTTCTAAATTGCTGGTAGGTAGTGAGATCCTCTTTATTTCTGCTACTTTTGATAGTGAGACCAGGCTGTATCTCTTTTTTTAAGAAGATGAATTGTGTCTTTTGATAGCCAGAGAAGCCATTTGGATTTGGTACGTATTTTTCTTATGCGGGCTAGCTCATTAAGTATTTGTAGGAAAGAAGTATTGAAATACTGAACTGCACTGTCAAGTGGAAGGTTTTTCAAAGGTGTGTCCAATCATAGTTTAGAAGTCGAGAGTTAAATATTGATGGAGAGAAATGTTTTTTGTTGTGAATACAGCGAAACGAACTATTAGAGAAATGCTGTAAATGCTTTCTAATCAAGTAGGTAGGGAAATGATCACTTAGTGTGTTTGGGAGACACCCAGTGCCAAGTAATATTGGACTTGTTAGTTAAAATCCAGTCTAGAAAGGATTTTCTCTTAGAGTGTTTGTCAGTGCGTGTGGGGTGGTTAATTCTTTGACAGAAATTATAAAGATTAACAAAATTTGTTGGGGTATTGGAATAGCAGGGGGTCCAGTCAAGGTTGAAATCTCCTAGTATTGTAATTTCATGGGTGAAGTTTGTAGAGGTCTATTCTAGGATGTTTTCAATATGATGGAGGTTTTTAGCAGGGGGGGTAGATAGCAATAAAGATGATGGACTTATGTTTGTTTAGATCTTACCATGCTATTGAAATTTCTAAGTTAGGGATATCAGGTGAGGTAGAGTTGAAGTGTACCAGATTAAAATTTTCTTTAAACATAATGGCAGTCCCTTCTCCACGTTTAGCTACTCTGTAGGTTCTAAGTGTACTATAGCCAGAAGGAAGAAATTCCTCAGATTTAATATGGGGCTTAAGCCATGTTTCAGTAGTGAAAAATTTGTCTGGGGAGTATAGGGCAATAGTGGCATGAAATTCGTGGACTTTGTTTATTAGGCTTCCTAGACTGGAATTAATGATAAGCAGGTCAGAGTTGCTTGTTTTCAGATGAAGATAGGAGGTATGTGTGGAGTTAGTGAAATTGTCAGTGTGAGGAGTTTGGGGGTAGGGGGCATTTTGAGAGTTGGGCCTGGATTATGATGGATATCACATTGGAGTTTGATGTGGGTAAGGCAATGAAGGGTAAGACGTTTTAATTTTGAAAACAGACTAATATAAATATATAGTGAAGTGGCAGTGTTGTGGGTATGAAAATATCTTAAGAGAGAAGAGTACAGTAGTAGGGGGAGATATTGTAGAGGTATGGGGAGATGTAGATAGTAGGTTTGACATGCTGGTGCTCATCAGTTACAGGTAGGGTTGGAAAGTGATTAGGTTATATTGGAAGGAGGTAGTATAGAGGGCTAGAACTAGCAAGGCTAATAGGATAGGGAGAGGCATTGTATATTTTATATAATGCATTGTAGACTTTGTAGAGTTTAGTAAGTGGATGGGAGGTCGTGAAGTTAAATGTGTGTTAAGTTTCAGAATAAGAATATGTGGTAAATAGAGTATAGGTAATTGGAGGGTGTAAAAGAGGAAGGGCAAAGATGTGTTTGTGGGAGGTGAGGTTAGTGATAGGTAGAGAGTAGTGTAAGGCAGTTGTGGAGTACAGGTTAGAATGGCTGGGTTTTTTAAGAGACAGGGTTTGATTTGCTGCTTGAGGGGATGTGGTTGAAAAAAGGGGTAGGACTGGTTAACTATAAGTTACAGGATACTGGAGGTGGGTGTGAATGGTAGTAAGGTAGGGGAGCGGAGTGAGCCAAGCTTAGTGAGGGCGAACAGAGCGGGGCTACACCCAGGCTGTGAATCAGTGCAATGAGAGACAGTCACACGCTGTAAGAATAAAACCAGGGTTAGATAATAGAGAACAAGAAAGAACAGAAAAAGAAAAAAAATTGCAGTGAGAGTGTTGTAGAGAGATGAGAAAAAGTAAAAATCAGGAAAAACTTTTGGAGAAAAAAAACGTAAGACAAGGGTAATGGTTGTTTCCTATATCGTATATATGTTCATAAATCCAATTCCTAAGGGTTCTCTCCATCTTGCCCATATAAAAGGAATTACAGGCATCACATATGGCAATAACATGCACAAAGTAAAGTTGGATACATATAAATGTGGGGCATGTAAACAATGCCCATATATAAGTAATCAAAGTGATACTTTAGTAGTGTCCAGGAATAGTAAGATTTCTATGGATAAGTGTTTTAATTGCTGTAGTAGTGGGGTGATGTATATTAATATATTGCTATTTTTCATTCTTGAAGAAATAAAAAAGATCTTAGAGGAGACCAATGGCAAGAGATAATAGAGTATTGGGAATTAATGTGGTAGAGAGAGACTTAAATTCTAACAAGGAACTAGGACTAAACAACGTTATTTCTATAGTTCCAGTTTTGAAATAAAAGAAAAAACAGCTAGGATTTAATTAGGTATATCTACATTTTGTTAATACTTTAAACATTGTATTTATTGTAGAACATTAGTTTACAGAAAATAATGCCTGACCTGGATATAAAACTAAAGGTACTAAAAACATTTTCACTGCTTATATCTTGCTGTCTATATCCTTAACTAGAGCTTCCAGTTTCTCAGTTTTTAAATTCTTTGTAGTCTCTTCATACATATCCTTAGCTGCCAAAACAGACTCCTTTTTTAATCCATGCTGCTAAATACTTCATTTTATAATGTCCCCCAAAATACACGCTTTGCTGGACCAATGCATGTGTAGCTACATGGTTTACAGCTATGGTCTTTGTTTTAGTTTCATTAATGTTATCCCAGGAAAGACTTGAAATTGCCTCAAGATGTTCCACAACACTGAGATGTCCTTTTCTGGTTTTATCAGGTATAAATAATATTGTCTCTAAATAAAGCCAACTTTTCTTTATAGCCGTAGCAGTTCTATCCTTGAATTTCTGAGTTCCTTATTTTCTTTGCCAATGGCTCTAAATATAAACAAATAAAAGTGAAAAGAGGACACTCTTGGCTAGTTCCTCTGTTAAGAAACAACTTGTCAGAAAAGAACCCTCCCATTTTAATCTTTGCCTCTGATCCCTCATATATCCTCCTAATTATCCTTATTGTATCGGGAATGTTTTTTCTGCATTAAGACCCAACAACAACAGAGGTATTTTCATACACTCTGCTTCCCTCTTGATCATCATTGTTCTGTTAATGTTGTCAAATGTTGGCCTGTCCTCCACAAAACCACACTGATCCATATATATCAATTTTGGCAACCCCATTTGCCATTCTTTTAGCTATTACTGACATAAGTGGTTTATAATCATGGTTTAAAATTGAAATGTGTGTTTATGAACCTGGGTCTGATGGGTCTTTACCATCTTTAGGTATTGCAGCCACCACAGCTTTCTTCTCGGATACTAGTACTGCCTCTCCTTTTAAAATACTGTTCAACAAATCCTTCCATACCTTTATCACTTTCCTCCCTCCTAGCTTCCAAACTTCACCAGAAATAGTATATATTCCTGGAGACTTTCTTGCAGATTGAGTGTTCATCACTGTTTTTATCTTATCTCATCCTATCTTAACTGTTGATCATTGAGCCTCATCTACCTGTAACATGGGCATACTTAAAATTTCCATAATTTGTTTTCCATTTGTGCTCTTTCTTGATTTCCACATATCTCTGCTTTATACAATTTTTCATAAAATTTCCAAATTCTCTCTTTAATACCACTAGAGGATCTCTGGTTAATTTTCTTGTTATAGGCTCCAAGTTTGGAAAAAAACATTTCCGCTTTGTCATCTTAGTTGTGCTAAACATTTCTGGGCCCTGGAGTTAACAAAACAGTTGCTTAACAGCAGTCTTTATAAACTCATGTATATTATTCAGATACTCCCATTCTGTAATTGCACTTTTGTATGTTCTGTGAAATTCCACTTATTCTGCAATACTTTAACGTTTGTCAGGCCTTCTAAATAATTTAGTAGTTCATTTGCACCAATCAAAAAGACCCCACAATAAATATGTATACTCAGGAGCGGCCTTAGGTCAACTGGTGCCCTAGGCAAAAGGGCTCCATGGTGCCCCCCACCACACTAACTGGTGCCCCCATCCTGGTCTACCTACACCAAATAAATACTGGAAAAGCGCCCCTGCTAGATCGGCGCCCTAGAACCCAACCATGCATCCGGCTGTTTTTAAAAGCCTGTATTAAGAAAGATTGATGAATATATAATGGAACTTAGTTCCATAGTCAAACCGTATATTGTTATGTAATTTCCTGCTGATACAGTCCTTGTTTCATCTATTCTAAAGGTATGACATGCCCATTTAGTACTTAAACCTGTATTCAACAATTCAGTAGTTAATAATATGTGGTATTCTTCACTCCAAAGCCCCCTTTTTGCTAAACAGTTTTTTTCCATACAGATATCTGTAGCTAACTGAAAAGAGAGCCAGGCTTTCCAGTCCAGATTGATATGACATATATGTGCAAGTAACAGTACACCTTGTGAATTTCCTTTGAATTCCTTTCAAAACTACAAGGTTGCCCTTTTTGTACAAACAAAACATGTTATAGTCAGTAATTGGACAAACATACATTATGAATATTCTCAAAAGACAATCCTTGGATCTTATAGTAAAGTTAAGAATTAATCCAGTTGTTTTTAAAGCCTTAACTTTAAGTTGTTAGACCTATAGTGGATATAAAAAGTTTACACACCCTAGTTAAAATGCCAGATTTTTGTGATATAAAAAATGAGACTACAATAAATCATTTCAAAACTTTTCCCATCTTTAGTGTGACCTATAACCTGTACAATTTAATTGAAAAAAAATATATTAGGGGAAAAATATAAAAAATAAAAAAAAGTACAATAGTCTGGATGCATAAGTGTGCACACCCTTAAACAAATATCTTTTGAACCACCTTTTGATTTAATTACAACATTCAGTCTTCTTGGGTACACACCTGCCATCAGTTAAAGAGACTCTGATTAACCCCTAATAAAGTTTAGCTGTCCTAGTAGGATTTTCCTGACATTTATGCCTGCTACAGCAAAAGCCATGGTTCGCAAAGAGATTACAGAGCATCAAAGGGATCTCATTGTTGAAAGATATCAGTCAGGAGAAGAGTACAAAAAAATTTCCTCAGAATTGGATATACCATGGAATACAGTGAAGATGGTCATCAAAAAGTGGAGAAAATATGGGACAACAGTGATGTTGCAAAGAACTGGAAGTCCCTCCAAAATTGATGAAAAGACTAGATGAAAACTGGTCAGGGAGGCTTCCAAGAGACCTACAGCAACACTGAAGGAGCTGGAGGAATTTCTGGCAAATACTGGTTGTGTACTACATGTAACAACAATCTCCTGTATTCTCCATATGTCTGGATTATGGAGTAGGGTTGCAAGATGGAAGCCTTTTTTTACACAGAAAAACATCCAGGCCCGACTAATATTTATAAAACAATACATCATCTCCCAAAAGCATGTGTGGAAAATGTGTTATGGTCTGATGAGACAAGGCTGAACTTTTTGCCACAATTCCAAAAGGTACATTTGGCACAAAAACAACACTTCACATCACCAAAAGAACACCAGACCCACGGTGAAGCATGGTGGTGGCAATATTGTGGTTTGGGGTTGCTTTTCTTCAGTTGGAACTGGGGCTTTAGTCAAGGTGGAGGGAATTATGAACACTTCCAAATACCAGTCACTTTTGGCCCAAAACCTTCAGGTGTCTGCTAGAAAGATGAAGAGGAATTTCACATTTCAACACGACAATGACCCCATGCTTACATCCAAATCAACGAAAGAATGGCTTCACCAGAAGAAAATTCAAGTTTTGGAATGGCCCAGCCAGAGCCCAGACCTAAATCTAATAGAAAATTTGTGGGGTGACCTGAAGAGAGCTGTGCACAAGAGATACCCTCGCAATCTAACAGATTTGGAGCGCTTTTGCAAGGAAGAGTGGGCAAATATTGCTAAGTCAAGATGTGCCATGCTGATAGACTCCCACCCAAGAAGACTGAATGCTGTAATTAAATCAGAAGGTGTTTCAACAAAATATTAGTTTAAGGCTGTGCATACAACAAAGTATTAGTTTAAGGGTCTGCACACGTATGCAACCAGCGTATTGTACGTTTTTTATTTTTTATATTTTTTAATCTAACAGA